>NW_009798353.1:107656-128198 GCF_000520075.1 Aphanomyces astaci | reverse complement strand
TTTTGATTATATGGAGCAAAACCTGATATATACGAAACACTGATATATACAAAACATTGTATCGTTTGTACAGACTTAACGTCAAATGGGATTGGCGAATTCACAAGTCCAAATTTGGATGCAATGGCCCAAACATGCAAGTGAAACATCAGTGGAAACCACTCGCCCAAGTGAAATAATCGTGACATATAGTAGAATCAAGTGCATTTTCTGAGCTATACTAGCATATTCACAGATACACACATGATTTTCACGGCTTTAATCAATCAAAAACGTGCATCCCACGAATATACGCCAGTAATCAACATACCACTTCGTCCGCGCCAAACCGAATCATGTCGAGCATGTCGTTCTTGGTCAAGTTCTTTTGCTTCTCTTGGAGTCGGCCTTGCTGCACGACCATCGCGTCCAGCTTGAGCTTTTGCTGCGCGCGCTCGATGATTTTCTCCTCGACCGAGTTCGCCGTGACAAATCGGTACACATTCACCTCCTTTTTCTGGCCAATGCGATGCGCTCGATCCTACAACATGGGTTTTATGTTCATGTTGTTTACCAAGTGTAATTTTTTTTGCAGAATCACATCAATAATATATATATATGTACCTGGGCTTGGAGGTCGGCTTGGGGGTTCCAGTCGGAATCGTACAGAATTACAATGTCTGCCGTGTACAAGTTGATTCCAAGCCCCCCCGCGCGCGTACTGAGCAAAAAGATAAACTTGGACGAATTCGGAGCGTTGTAGTCTTCAATCGACGATTCGCGGTCGTCGTACGATGTATTGCCGTCGATGCGGCAGTACCTATTAAATACATATATAAGAATCAATACCTCCGAAACTACCACAAATATGTACATAATATAAACCTAGTCCATTAAGCAGGCTTTATAAACCAGTTTATAGAATATATATTATATATATATATATGCATTCAAAACCTTGGAGGGATCCAAACACATGGCAACAATTAGCAACCCATTACATGTCAGTACTTGCCACAGAAAATCGCAATACAAGCTATTTCTAAAAGAACTTGGCTTTATATGATTATAAAACACCTGTTCAAGCGAAATCGAGCATGCAAGTCGAAGATGACCAGTTATTCTACATATATATCTTATAAAATATAACACTCTAACGTTCACACACAGGTCGTTCCATCGATCTCTACCGAATCTGCATCGTCACAGATCATTCAAATTCACCACAACACTGTGTCCCATATATATAATAAACAAGAAGCAGACGTACCCGTAAGCGCGCATGCGACAGAAATCCTCCATGATGTCCAAGACGCGGGTCATTTGGCTGAAAATGAGCACGCGGGACCCACGGGCCTTCAATCGCTTGAGCAGTTTGTCCATAAGGATCATCTTGCCGCAGTTGTCCACGACGTGGTCGCCCAGCGGAGGCAGCGACCGGTCTTCTTGGCCTTCAAACAGGTACGGGTGGCCGCAACACTTGCGCAATTGCCTACCATTTCACACGAATAACATTGATATAATATTGTGTTTCTTGTACACTGGAGCGACATGGGAATAATCGACACACAACCAAATAAACATGTACACAAGCATCATCGGCAGAAGAATCGAGCCAATCAGATGGCAGGAAACCGTCGTCACCGACATCGAATTAGTGTGTGACTTCAATTAGTGTGATGATACCAATCATCACACAGGACAACTCTGTTCCATACAAAAAGTTCATAAACTTTACAAAACCAATATTTTTAAACAATACGAGTGGTACGTTTCTTTTTTCAATAAAAAATACAATTAATCATCCTAGCTATACTATATATATATATATATTGTGCTTTCGAGTGAATTTTCGTGTTGTGGTTTCTCGTTGGAATTTAAATCGATTTGATTTGCTACTTCAGATGAGCTCAAAATTATTAGCCAATCAAAACCCTCTCAATGAAATTCAACAACCAATCAGATCGATTGTGGATCGGTTTGGTCGGTGCGATTCGATTGCACCACCAAATTTGTATATCAAATCGACAATAAACACCATGACTATTTATTCATTCTCTTGGGTAGTGTATGAATACACACATATATATATATACATATCCACCACACACCACGACAGACACCAAAACTCGGTAGATTTGGACAAGTCCTACAAATTCAAGCCCGACGACGACGTACATGACGATGTTCTGCAGCGCGCTCTTGGACGCGGCCGACCCGCCCGTGAGGGTATTCATGTCACGGAGGAGGAGCGTCTTGTACAGCGCCTTTTGCATGGGCGTCATGCCGACAAACAGCAGCGTTTCTTTCTTGGGCGGCAGCGATTTTTCCACGTCCGCTTTCAACCGACGCAGCATGAACGGGCGCAAAATGCGATGCAATTGCGTGATCATTTGTTTCTTGGCTTCTTCGTCTTCCGTGTCCAAATTGAACCTATATATATATATACATTGTTGGTTTAGTCGATCATTTGCGACTACGCGTACGTACCATTCGTCAAACTGCTCGGATGAGCTAAACACGTCTGGCAGCAGAAAATTGAGCAGCGCCCACAACTCGTGCAGATTGTTTTGCAGCGGCGTTCCAGTCAAGAGCAGCCGGTGCTCCGTCGCCATGGTGCGCACGATCATGGAAAACTGAGAGCTTTCGTTCTTGATGCGATGGGCTTCGTCGATAATCAGGTAGCTACATAGGTAAGTGTGAATATCTTGTCGTTATGCCAACACTCTGGAAATACGCATATAGGCATTTTCTCGTCGACATAGTCGGGATGATATTGATAGACAGACGCACACAAGGAATTCAACTATATACTATAACTTTGATTTGAAATATCAAGCATTTTCGGATATGTTCTTATCGCTACATAAAAATTAGCATTCAAGCAAAGGACGTTCTTTCGGGGATGGGTCACAATCGAAGACCATAAACGTACATATATGTACGTACTGTACACATCATAATAATATTGTTTATTGAGTAACGTGGAGAATGAATCGGCAAAAATGAACCGAAGCATCGGCAAAAGAATTGAGCCAATCCGATGGCAGGAAACCTTCGAATTCGTGTGTGATTTTAATTTCAGAGTGGTTGGCATTACCACACGACATGTCTTGCCATACAAAATTCAGTACAAGCAAACCATCGATTGATTTGGCGAATATACCATAAAAGTCCAAGTTTTGATTGATTTGGCGAATATACCATAAAAGTCCAAGTTTTGGATAAAGGACAAAATAACCACACAGAGTCGTCCAGTATACATGAAAACCATACAATCATATTAAAATCACACTATATTTTGTCAAGTCGATTCGAAATTCGAGTAGGGGCGGCTGGTGAATCGAATGAGCAGAATCACCAAATCGACAGACAATCGATATATCGACCAATCAAAAGCCAAAATATACTACTCAAGTGGCCAATCAAAGCCTCTCTTGGACCAATTCAACACTGAATTATTGTGTGTGACTGAAATTAGTGTGACAAACAATCAATCGATAGATTTGGCGAAAAATCAGCCCAAAATAGTCCAAATATTGGGTAAAAGAAAGACAATATCATCGTTGAAATACAGTCGAGACACGTGAAAATAATAAAAATCAAAATATCATTATTATGCTTTCGAGTGAAATTTCGTGTTGTGGTTTCTCGTTGGAATTTAAATCGATTTGATTGGCGACTTCAGATGAGCTCAACATTATTAACCAATCAAAACCTTCTCAATGAAATTCAACCAATCAGATCGATTGTGGATAGGTTTGGTTGGCGCGATTCGATTGCACAACCCCTCCCCAAATTTGTATATCAAATCGGCAATATCATGTACACAAACAATACAACAATCAAAATCCAGGATCCGTATATCCCTGACATGCCATCAAAACGTACTGCCATGCAAACTTGGACAAGGTGGATTTGGCCTTCAAGCACATTTCAAACGTCGTGACACACACGTCAAACTTGCGCTTGTCGGCGGCCAGGCCCGGACACAAAAGTTGGTCCACCACACGGTCGCGTTCGACCTTGTCGCCATGGAATTTGATCGCTCGAAGGGATGGACACCACCGGTTGAACTCGTTGAGCCAGTTGCTCAGTGTGGATTTGGGCACGAGCACCAGATGCGGGCCAGAAATGTTTTGAAACTACGCCAAGTATGACACAGAGAACGAGGAGGGGGCGGCGGGCAATAGGTACACGACGACAGTACGTACCTCTTTGAAGTACCCGAGCACGGAAATCGTCTGCAGCGTCTTCCCGAGCCCCATTTCGTCGGCGAGGATGCCGTTGATCCCTTGGTTGGCGAGGTTGACCATCCAACTGAGTCCTTCCAACTGGTATTGCCGCATCGTGCCAAACTTGATCACGCTGGGCTGCACCGTGAGACGCACCGTGTCGTGCTTGTCGTGCAGGAGCTCGTCGTCTTCTTCGCGCTCGCTCTTCTTCTTCTTTGTCGTCGCCGCCTTGGACGACCCTTTCACCGCCGGTGCCTTGACCCCAAAGTGCTTGAAGATGTCGCTCTGCCCCAGCAAGTAGTTGAGCCGCGCCGACGCCGCGTTCGCCTTTTTCGTCTTCAGGTCCTCCTTTTGACGCTCTTCCTCGGCTCTCAACTCGTCCTTTGCGTCCTTTGCCAGTTGACTAACGCATTAACAACAACGTTAGTGAGAAAGGACTGGCAGTGGGGACGGGGGACGGGACCTGACTTCGTCGCGCTTGCGCTTTGTTTCGGATTGCTCGTCCGTGAGAGGCTTCGCCGGTTTCTTCTCACGCTTCTCCTTGACGATTGTTTCCACGGTGACCTTGCGTTCCCGTTTCCCGTCCACGTCGAGCGCATACCGATCTTGGCGCCGTCGCTCGCGCTCTTCCTCGACTTGACGGTCTCGAAGCAGACATTCCTCGTCATACCGTTCTCGGTCGACCTTTGCAGCATCTAGAAACGGTTCGCGCTCTTCCGGCGTCAAATTGTTCCATCGAGCGCTGACTTCGCGTTGCACGGCCCCCAAATTGGCCGGATCGGTGTCGTTCACGTCCGTGATGTCGGTACTCCCTCTATTCTTGAGTTCTTCCCGCACGGCGCTTGTGATGTGCTTCTGGAAGTGAGCGAATGCGCTCTTTGGTTTTACCAGCGGCGCGGCGCTTGCTGCTTGCTCGCTCGCCATGATCCTTCTCGCGGGACTTGTGCCGTTGTTGCCGCGCAATTTTTGATCACACGTGCGAGAGGACCTCTAATACTCGATCGAATGGTATTAAAACACACAGTGCATGCGATGCCACAGGTTTCTGAGCCCGCCACCAAAATTGGAAAGAGCAACCCGGTCGAGTGGGCCACGTGTACGCATCATGCCACTACGCCAGCGATATAAGCAAGCTTAAAGCATCGCAAAACCCACGTGCATGTCGACAGAACGTACACCCATCATGTTCTAGTGTCCAATCGATTGCCAGCAGAATCGAAAGAATCATGGAATAGTTAGTATTTCTGTCCATGATTCAACATATTCCGAGCTTTTGATTGGTTGTTACCCAAATTATCCGGATAACACAATCGTTCACAAAACTCAGACATGGATGCAAGTTTTCACGCGTGGATGGTCGGTCCTCCATCTACGCGTGGGATAGTTTGTTCATGTCTGGCACTCATTTTCATATAAGTATTGACCGACATTGTTTGGATTGCGAAAATATTTTGTCCGGATACATCTCATTCTCGGACATGAAAGAAATATTAGTCGACCAGCACCTAGGCCAAACCATAGTACGTACTGATTCACAGTCAGTTCGGTCCCTCCGCATTACTGGACAAAAATCTGTTTGAATATATAGCGTTATACTAATAAATGCAAGGATGCCACCAAAAATATCTGAAAACATCTCTTTTTCCAACTTTTCAGAGATATTTTGACCATTTTTCGACAGCTTTTGTATGTTTGGCTATGGTGCACGTCATCTAGAAACTACCAACTTTTCACAAAATTTTCTGACTTCTATTTCATATTCATTACTCAAAATTTCAGCAAATTGAGACATAGAATCGACAGATCTCATTCTACGTCGGAGATTCAAATTTGGTGATGAATTGGTCCAGAAATACGTAGATATTTAACCTAGCGGTAGTGCTTGGATATTTGGCCATCCGCTGAGATGCATCTTGATTTTTGTATGTGACTCTTATCCGTATAAAGTATAATATCCGGAGGCAGTTGGGACCACCTTACTGCGTATTTGGATTTTGGGTTTAACTACATTAATTGTACGTTAAATAATAAAACCTCCAGTCTTCGGTTTGGCCAGTTGGAAGTTTTTAGATGAACGTGCACCATACCAAATCTGACATATATACAGTAATAGTAAATGAACATGATACGTCGAAATTTTACTGTTTTCTGACACACACACAAAATATTTTCGAAATATTTTCTCACGTCCCATTTGAAAAAGGAATGCTCTGTCAGAATATTATTTCATAAAGACATTCCTGTGTACTGGGTATAGTCTTGGCGTTAACCACAACATCCTACGCGAATACTTCAAGTATACCCACGGGATCTGTGCGCTCCATCACACAAGATGATGGGGGCGCTTTCGTGGTGGAAGCATCTGCGACGACTGTGCGTGTTCCCCCATTTCGGATCCGACTATTTAAACACCATTGTCAAGCACGTCCGAGAGGGGTTCCACGTCGGTGCAACGGGGTAGGGGCTGCGCTTGGGTCGACCAAAATCAAAGGCGAGGGGAGTTCGACAGTTCTCGCAACGATGTGATCATGGCCAAGTTTTGCAAAACAGCCACGCAAAGGCCCCCTACGATACGGCGTCGCCGATTTCAATCGACGCTCGAATATGCGATGACGGGGCAACGTCCTAAGGCTGGTACCCCGTGTAGTTGCCTTGTGGGGGTATCGATCTCGCCCGCTCACGGCCATGAACGTGACGTTGGCACGGCAGAGGCGAAAGAACCACGACGTACACGCGGCACCTACGGAACTTGTGGCTGGAGAAAGAGTTGATTGAAGGCACTGATAGTGATGTAGACGTAGGCCTTATGACAGTACCGGCGCAACAAAAGCGCCTAGTTATGATTCATCGTGCCATAAAGGCATGGGCGCGTATTACGCCGGATGAAATTCGTCGTGGCTTTACTAAGGTTTTCCTCAATAAACATGTTTGCTTTTGGAAGGAAATATGGACAATATCTAATTTTCTGGAAAAAGTTCGAATTGCCCGGGCTTCGAACCCACTCAAGACACACCACGTGTTTTTACTACTGCGCTATCGCGACAAACGCTTATTTTTATCGTCGCTGAATCAAAATAAAATACTTCGAGTGTTTTGACTGTGCAAAGTGCTGTGTCTGCTGTTTGATTGGCCACAATATCATCGAACTTCGAAGTACTTCAGCTAATCATTTTCCGATATACCAACTGTCCCTTTAGGGACAGTCCTGTGGTTACAGGAGGAGTGAGCCCTAATCGTGCACTTCATCGAATGTCCAATCGATTCCTCTCGCCAGGAAAAGTGGCAGGTAGGCCGTAGGCCGTGCCGCTACATACCCGGATGAGGCCTGTTCAACGATGAAGGACTAAAAGTACATTTGCCTTGAGTTTGTATGGGCATTTAGTCAATTACCTTAAAAAGTCATTCCGATCTGCGATTTGGGTCCAAATTAACACTAAGTTACTTGGTTAGTTGCATCATTGGTCGAAACTTGAACTTGAACGGCGATCCCCATACTTGACTCAGCATGCGGACAGAAACGACCAGCGTAGATGAAAGCAGCAACGCAGTCGAGATCAAATGCATCGACACGGGGGTATGCAAGTCGAGTGTGTCGCTGTGGCCTTTGCGTTTTTTGGAAGGTCGTGACGTCGATGGGGTGTCGTGGGCGGCTCCTTGGCAGCGTCAAACATGTTGAAGAGGCGGTATTGTCAAATCGATTCGAAACTGGAGCCCTCAGTAGAATCGAATGTCTTAGGAGAATCGATTAAAAGAACCGCCTGAGCCAATCAAATCACGTTATGTCAATTTTCTGCCAATCCAAACGTTTGACCCCTCCGCATTGGGCAAAACCACATATATATTAATCGTTGTATGTATGGTACTGTACATGCACAGCCTGAAAATTTACCGGTAAATCAATGGATTTCTCATACTCCCTTTCAATCCATCATACCGTCGCCCGCTCCAAGCGCCGAGTCAAAGCAATACTCGTGTCGCCACTCGAGACGCCCGCGATATTAGGGTACCGTCGTTATTTAAAATGTAAATTCGACAAAAAGTACTTCGAAGTAGGAGCTTTCCACGAAAGCGTGATTGTACAGTAATACAATTCCCTCATTAAAACAGTTCCACTGCTGTTTTGACCCGAAATACTGTTTGAATGAGATGTATAAGGAACTTTGTATGCTCAGACCAGACGGATTCCCGGGTTACGGCTACTGGCGAAAAGGTGTATCCGGATGTTATAATTCCCTCATTGAAAATAATTCCTTCAAGTATAAAGTTTTGGTTCGAAATAAAAATTAAAAATATTGAATTTATATTTTCAAAAAGATTACTTCTTTTAAATTTAAATAATGTTTTTATTGAAGATAATATATAAATATAAAAAACTTGGTTACAGTATTTCGGGTCAAAAGTCCAAATTTGGGTGAAATGCACAATAATATAACATGTGTATAGCCGTCACGCGCGAGATAGCACATCGACTTGAAGTACGTGGCGTGGGTGGAGGATATTGTACTTCGAGATCCATGTCGCACGAAGCAGCGGTGGTCACGTTTTACCATTAAGTAGTTGAAGGCCAGCGAGGGGCTTCAACACCCGTCGTCAATTCATTGTACGGCATGGCTGACAACAAATGAGCCACGTTAACTTAGCCGAGTTGCAAAGATTGACAAGTACTCTAGGTGGCGCTTCAAGCGTCACAAACCACCGCCTTTGGTGAACTGACCCTGAAGCCAATTGTATTGCAGCGGACAATGGCATCCAGCCGACCCTGCAGGTACGCTCTTGATACCGTCGTTCTGCGCATCGTTCGATGGTGTGGCGGTGTAGAGCGCGACAGAAGGGATTGTCGGCACGCGGAGGAGTTGCACCTCAGCACCATGGTTATTTATGTATCAAAGTGAGATTCCATAAAGCGCATTGTGCCCGACTGTGGTCAAATTATTGCACCATTAGGCAATTTACTGTTGACAATCCATTTTCTACACAATATATGCCACCAATCAATTTTGTACGTCCAAATTTTTGCATACAACCGTGAGTAACTTACGGTTAACGCGGACTGATTCTAAGTATACCCTACCTTCAAAACACCCAAACGAACAGTACAGTGGTGGAATTTCTAATTATACAGTAGCACCAGCAGCGCATGTTAGCTGGGGTTAAGGCATCGCTTAACCACGGGAATAACGTTATTATACTTCGAAATACCCGTGCCCACCAGGGGTAGGACAAAGTCCCAGGTTACAAGTTTTTTTTTATATATGTGTACGGAGTCTTATCTTAGGAATTCCCCCACTAAAGGTATAGTTTGGGTGTTTAAAAGGGTAGGGAATACCTGCTGTGGGGGAAATATTCGTCAAGGTGATCATTGATCTTCCGGTGAAATAGGCACGAGCACTTCCTTTTCAGGACGTGGTTGCCATGCCTGCGCCACAAACAAACTCCATGTTTAATCATAAAACGTGAGGACTTTAACATTCATGCAATACCAGCCAGCCATTTCCGATCGAATAGTGGTAGCCTAGAAATTTACGCGAAAGCGACATTCTTATCTTGATCAGCCATCGAACAACGAGTCGACGAAGACGTTGTGCCGTCCGCCAGCGCGCTTGCATTGGCGAAAGGGCTGCGGGTGCGCAAGATAATCCCCAATTCCGTGGGCGACTTTCGAAACACCACGGCCAAGCTGGTGTAGGGCGGGTTATACGATGCGTCGGCGACGGGGAAATGCGCCACGAGGGTGCACTGCGGAAGAGCAGGCGGCGCGGCGTCACGCTGCGACGCCCAGGACGTGATCATGGCCGTGGATTTGTAAAACATCCATGGCAGGGCCCCCGACACTGCCCGGCGATACGGAACAGATTGGAGGGACGCTCGTAAGAGCGATGGAGAGGCATAGTCTTGGGGCTGGTACCCCACAAGGGTGGTGTAGTTGCCAGCCAGGTCGTGCGTCACGTGGGGGTATTTGTCTCGGGTGTTGACAACCATAAAGCCGACGTCGGCGCGGCACAGCTGAAAGTACCACGACGTAATAATGTCGTTGGTCGATACTGCTGTCGTCGGCAGGGCAGCTTCTTTTTCACTGGTGATCCATTCGTTGCTCAACGTGTGGACAGAAATCGTCGGCGTCGGCGACACCAACGCGGTCGAAGCCATGTGCCAAAGCATAGAGACCGACCGGTGCAAGTCCATGGTGTCGTTGTAGCCCTTCGCACGCATGGGCAGATCGGGGTGCCGACGGGGAGTTAACGCGGAGGGGGTACAAGCAGCGCCAAACATGTTGAACACGCGGTAGTAAGTGTAGCCATCGGCCACAACGTGGCTCAGTGACATGTAAAATGCCCCTACAGTGGGGGAGATGGAGATCCATGCCACGCGGAATATTGGTTGGTCAGGGTTTCCCACCAACTCGGTGCCTCGCAACACCGCCAACGGCTCCAACGAAGTCGTCAGGTCGTTATATGGCATGTCTGGCGACAACTGGGGGAGATCGTAGGCGCCAAGTTGCAACGGCTGATTGCGGTGTTCTACTTCGAGAACAAGTCCATCTTTGGAACGCTTTAATTGGCCCCGGAGCCATGGGTTGCACGCGGTGATGCCGCCCAGTCGAGCTTGGAGGAAGGCTTTGATTCCGTCGTGAGAATTGCCATCGTCGAACGACGTTGTGGTGTAGAACGTGATCGAAGAGATGGACGACACGCGCAAAAGATACACCTCCAACGGCAGGAGCGGGATTTCGTCCATCGTAGCAGATCAAACTATGAAGTCGCAGGCACAATGATTTGGTTTTAACCGTGCGCGCCTTGGATAGGCAACAATAAAGTAATACTAACAGTAAATAATGTAATCTCTTGAAAAGCTGAACGCACGAGATTTGGAAAGATAACAGTGCCTTGACTAAGAGAATGCAGAGAACAACGGAAGTACTGTATGAAGGGTGAAGGGGTGGCCTGTCGGTAGTACAATATACTGTACTGGCAATAGCACGATTTGCTACATTATTCGAAGATGCGCGAATGTTGCTCTGTAGTAGATCACATAATCTTGGAAGTACAGTAGTCGCTCGCTTTGGTAAGGCCTTGGGGGAAAGTAGCCTCGATTGCAAACAACCATGAGAATGCACGTCAATACGGAGTGAATTTATTATGTACTGTAACGGTATACTGAGTTAAATTTAGTAACGTAAAGTGCTAATTTAAGGCGTAAGTGCCAATTTAAGTCGTATATCGGATAGCCAATCACCAGGCGAAGTCACTGCGCGACAAAACCTGTCGAACATAATAGAACATCAAACTCAAACTTTTATGAGGTTGGCGTAAAAAGGGTTTTCGACTCGATGGAAGAAGCTATTCGCGTGCATGGACTTACCGCCGAGCGTATATTGAACATGGATGAGACATCGTTTGCCTCGCGACACAAGTCAAAGGACGTTGTGGCTCTGAAGGGTTCGGGCAATGTTTGGGTCAAGACTATGATTGCTAGCTTCCACCTTTCTATTGAGGCGTGAACTGCTTTGCTTACCTGCAACAGCAAAAAAACGTGTTGGTCGCAAGCGCATTGACGTCGCCGGACGCATTCTTACCCTAGAACTCATGCACGAAATCGATCAAACGAAGAAAGAACGGGATGCAGCGGCTAAGAAGACAAAGGAGATGCGTGCAATCCGAGCCAAAAAGAAAAAGAAAAATGAAATTACCTCGATCGGCGCTGACGAGCAAGGCCTTGATGATGTGGACGGTGACGAAAACAATGTCGGCGACGACAACGAAGACGCAGAGCTGGCTGAATTCGTTTGCCTAGAGGAAGTAGTGGTTTAGTTCTTGATAATGAAATCATCATTCTCCTCTTACACTCTTGGCTGTGGGTGGTGTTCGTTGTAATAAAGTGCGCAGAGCCAAATTGAAAATGGTCTCCAAAGATTTCGTAGGACTCAGGAAACGTATAACCTGTTAGAATAAATAATTTCCCTGTCGAAATCAAATACCCTAATCGCAGAATTTCGATGCAAAACGTAATACAAAATGCAAGGTTAAATTATACGACTTAAATTGGCACTCAGACCAAATGCAAGCGTGTTTACAAAATTGCATTTATGCACCTCTAAATTACCTTAATACATCATGCCTCTGTTTCGATTGGGTTGTGGAGTGATTTCTCTACACGGGGAACGCTTACTAACCCTTTTTGTCCTGCAATGTAGTACTAGTACTACGCAGTAAGCTTTATACTCACTACAACACCGTTGACCTTAATTAGTTCTAATTGGGCCGGATCAAACGTTTGGATTGGCAGAAATTCACCGGAACGTGATTTGATTGGCCTAGGCGGTTCTTTAATCCATTCTCTTAAGCTTAAAACAATCGATTCTGAGGGCTCCAGTTCCGAATCAATTTGACAATAACGTAAGTTAACTGTAAAATCAATGTTTGTCATAATTTATGACAATGTTGACTATCCACAAAGTACATGAATTCGTCGTTGCATTGCTCAGCAACGGCATGTCTGGGCGTGATATATTAAATATGAAAAGTGAAGTCGTGGTTGCGGGCTACATATCAAAATAGGTGTGCCACGAATGCAATTATTTAGCATGCGTGAAGTGACCTCAAATATGCCATAAAAATGAATTATAGGATGCATTGGGTGTGATTATATCCTTCAATAAGCATCGTAACACCGTCCATAACACTTTATTACGTAGTAGCGATGAACACGCTACCAAGTTCATGAGTTCTCTGAGCCAGGAAACAGCACATAAATCACAGCATTTTGGCGTAAACTTCAAATACACCATAAATTAAGATGACTACTACGTAGTAACAATTCATCTTGAGCAATAATGTAAAACGTACGCTGTTATGTTATGTTATGTTATAATTCTTAACATTACATGTCATATTTTTACAGTTAGAACTTCCCCTAAGAGCATCTCCAACGGCGTTTTTATTTCTATTTCAATTCGAAGTTACGGATATAGAATAGAAATTATTGCACTATCCGGAGGGTTTGTTGCTATTTCACGCGAAAATAGAAATTCTGCGAGTCGAAATTTCTAAAAAGTCCGGATAGTGCCAAAATAGCGAAGTTTGACTTTAACCTATGCTTTAGCAATAGGTTAGAATTTACCGTTGGAGATGCTCTTAGAGCATCTCCTACGGTAAATTAATAAGAGCGTGGTCTCCGAATTTTTTTTCCTGCTTTCATGCATTCAAGCTTTGTCCGGATAAAATTTATTCGGATTAGTTGTGTTTTTCTGGTCTGTGAAGACATTCCTGCTTCGCCACGATGGACATTTTCAATCGGGTTGCTGTTGCCATGGCTACAGCCGTATGCGCAGTGTGTAGTCGGTAGCTACTACGCCTCTTGGTGCTAAATACAATTTGTTGTTGACCATCACTCAAGTTGACTTTGACGCTATGCTTGGTGACGCACGATACGAGCAGTGGTTCCACGACAACCTTCGCTGTGACCAAACTGTCATCCGCCGACTTGTGAACTTGCTACACCAACGTTTGCAACCCAACGAGCGTCAATCCAGCCACTCCTTCGAGAAGAAGGTGTCCGTGACGCTGTACTTCTTGGGGTCCGAAGGTGACTATCGAGAGACAGCGGCAGCATTTGGAATGGCCAAATCGTGGTGTATCACAGTCGTGGCGACCGTGGTGGATGTGTTGGCGAGCCAAGCAAAGTTGTGGATACGCCTGTCGACCTATTCTGGTGACTGGAGTCGCATCGAACGTGGCTTCTACAAGGTACAACGATTTCCGGGCGTTGTTGGAGCTTTGGATGGTACTCTCATTGACATCCAACTGCCCCGTGAGTACGATGATTTTCACAATCGAAGCGATGACCCCTCTCTCAATGTTCAAGCAATGGTGGACCACCGTATGGTATTTTTGTCCGTGGACATCCGTCCTGGTTCGTTCCCCGGCAAAAAAGATTGGAAGGTCGCAGCTGGGCCAAACAATTCATCGCTATATTCCTACCGGCAGCCACGTTATTGGCGATTCTGGATACACATTGCTGCCATGGTTGTTGACCTCATATGTGCCGCACGAAGAAGGCGGTCGTTTGTCCAACACACAAAAGCTATTCAACTACAAGTTTCCAGCACTCGAATGGTGGTCGAGTGTGCGTTCGGGTGCCTCAAGGAGAGATTCCGGATTTTGAAAACCGTGATGAACGAAAGATCATTGGACCGGACGGTCGCCATCACTACATGTTGCTTCGTACTGCACAACATGTTTATCCGCTTTAACGACGGACTTTTCGATGCGCCTTGTTACCGTCGCGATCAGAATATATATTTCCAACAGGCCGATGAAAGTGAAACGGAAACGAATAGTTTGATTCGTCGAACATCAATTTCAAAAAGAAATGGCATTGCAAAGATTATAGTAATTTGATAATCTAAATCTTACTTTTCCTTTTGTGCGTTTAAATGCGCAACGAGTTGAGCAATCGTCTGAGACTGAATGGCTTGCAATACATCGTCCAATGTTGCCCCTGTTGGCGGGGTGGGCTGTGGATTTGGCGCCGCTGAGAGTGATGACCCCAAATGAATCAAACCATCCTTAATGACCATAAATACGGCCTCCAACGCCTCGCTGTGGCTCTTTGACTTGGATGGGTTGGTTTTTTTTTCTTGCGACTGCGCAACATTTGTCATCAAATCGACATACCTTGTCTTGCACTTGAGCGACAGAGTATTCCTTCTCCGTGGCCACGCTTAGCTCGGCAGCCAGCATCACGTAAGCAGTCTTCTTGTTGGCGTTGTTCTTCGAGTAAAACCGCGCAGACAGCTGAAACTTGTACCGCAACCGAAACAAAGCAGCAACGCCATCATCGTCCCACAAAGGTGTGCACTTGGGCGTCTTGGCTAGGGCTGGAAGATTACTGTCTAATACGTATGAATTTGATGATTCTATAGTCTACAACTCGTACCATCGTGATCAAAGTCTAGCTCAAGCGTGACTTCATCGTCGTTCATTGTGCTGTCTCCAATATTAAACGACTGGGCAGGAATGCAGGCGTGAACAACCCATCAACGCCTCAAGCCACGGTTTTAGGCAGGGACATTATGCGGATTTCGGATAATTCTAGCCAATCAACGCAATATTTTCCAAGCAGGAACACCCAAAAGCAAGAACAATTTCTTCGGAGACCACGCTCTAAGCGGAAGTTCCAAGTAGTTTTCAGAAATAGCACGAACCAATCAGATTCATTTCTACCTTATTTTTTCTCGATTTAGAAAAAGACGTCAATTACCTCTTTTTGCTATTTTGGTGTGGTAATGTGAATTCCAAGTAAAAACAAGAGTTGATTGGCCAAACCAAACGAGAAACTTTGCATGAGGCGAGAGTTGGTGGTCACGAAAGCTGCAATGGCGGCGGTGATCATCGCCACGATGGACGGACACTCTGATCGACACTTACCAACACAACGGATCAGTATCTGCACAGACACCTGGGTTGTGCGGATACTGAACCGTTGTGTTGGTGAGCAGGACGACGAACAGCTTGATGGTTGATTTCACAGAAACTTCCGATGCAGCCGGCCGTCGTTTGGTGTGATTGCGACCAAAGTCCAAGACAGATGGGGCCAGCTTCACGAGCCCTTGGATCACAACGGTGTCTTCTCCATCCGCGACAGGGTTGCCGTGACGATTGACTAACTGACGCATGGTGGTAGTCTTTCCAGTTCTGGCCTAGTCTTCGGCATGTCAAAAACACGATCACACGCATACGTCCAAGAAGTAACGCTGGGTATTTTGACGCACCTGTACGAGGTCATCCACCTACCAACGTCGAACGATAAATGGACAAGTAACACCGAGGCGTTCGAGAGCATGTGTGTGGTTCCGAACGTTGTGGGTGTCCTCGACGGGTCGCTTGTGAAAGTCAACCGGTTTACCGACCATGATGGATGGTACTGCCGAAAGGGATTTCCTTCGTTCAATATACAAGGTAGAGCATTGGATACCAACTCGATTACAATATGCGTATGTTTTAGGTGTTGTCGACCATAACCTGAAGTTCATGTCATACTCAATTCGAAGTGGATCCCAAAATGACAAAGCTCTTTTCAACAAGTCTCGATTCGGACAGACTGCGCATATGGTAAAATGTACTACAAATTCAACTTATAATGAGACAAATAAATTATATGACTTAAAAAATGATTTTTTTTCGTGTAGTTGATCCCAGACGGAATGTATTTCCTTGGCGATGCCGGGTACAAACTAATGAAGCATGCACTCACTTCCTTCAAGATGTCCTATAGAATGCCGGATGACGAAGCACACTAAAACTACCTACACAGCCGGACTCGTATTTGGGTCTAGCGAGCATTTGCTTTGTGGAAAAACAAATTTAGGATTTTCAAGGAAGATTTAACTCAACACACACCCCAAGGTAAATTATACCAACCACAATATATGAGACTCAACGAATGATGCATAGAAATGGCACTGTTGATCTAGACTACGATGATATTACACAACTGGATAATCGACATTAGCGAGCAAGGTGATGACAACGACGCTCGCGAGGAGTGGATGCATATCGGAGGCGATCTGATCCCGATTGAAGCCATTAACCTTGTCGAAGGAGAGTCAGCAGAGTATGCACGAAATACCATAAAATACTACTTGTGGCGCACGTTCAGTTAATGACGTTAACAAACAATTAACTCGCCCTACATAATTTTTATACTAAGTTGGTGGTGACGTTATGTACAGTGCTACAATATGTAGTTACCTAATCAGTTTGCGTGAATGAATATGTATATGTACTTAACACATAAATTTGCGTGAATGAATCAATTATTGTTATTCGTTCTTAAGATGCTTCAACAGCGCGAGTTGAATTACATTTCCAGCGTCAATACTATTCAAGAGAGCCGCATTTTTACTGTTTTGAAGTCCGATATCGACTCTAGCACGACCTGTAGTTGCTTCGAAACGCCGCCGTTCACACCACCGTTGTGCGACAGGGCTGCAGCATCCACCAACCCTTTTGCCATAATTTCTCCCATCGACACTAGTCCCGACGCAACATCAATTTTGCCCTTCTTGCGCCGTTCCCGCTGTCGCTGCATTTCAGGTTGCAATTCGAGTTTGCGCTGCCCAGGGCCGTTCGACACGTGGCAGGCGTCATCCACGTTGGTCACGTCGTCCTTAAGTCCGTCGGCGGTCGAAATGTCATCCACTGATTTCGCCGGAGAAGGCGGATCACTCGTTCCAAATTCATGGTGGCCCAGTCCCGTCTTATCCCCGAAGTGCTCAACGAGAAAATCCCAATACGTTGGTAGGTCAAACGGTTGCTCCGTCGCATTTCCAGTTTCTTTGTCCATCGACCACCGAAGCGTGGAGAACTCTGACTTGACGGCTTGGAACTTGTTCTTCAAATTTGGCACCTCGATCGCTGTCATCATCTTGAAATTACACAACAAGGCGGTTCTCTCCCATGCCGCCACCAGTTGTGCTTTGCTCTTGTTGCCGTCAAAGTATTTCTTGTTCGTTTCGAAGCGACACGCAAGGAGGCACTAGACCATTGCGTCGGTCCATTTCACGTTGGGCACGGACGGCCCAGCCTCGCCTTCAAGGTTTGCTCCCAGCTGTCTCGCGCTCCAGTAGGTCTTTCTTGGTTGGAGCTTTGTTCGGTCCGCGTGGCTTGGCCATGAGAGCTTTCTGTGTATTGTTGAAATGCAGAAATGACCACTTCATGATGCACTGACGGCTTTGACCGCAAAACCAATCATCAAATCAAATCTTGACAAACTTGCCGCGATAAAAATCTATGATATGGTCGTTGGCCAAAGAAAACATCGAATTCGTGTAAGTTAAAATTGTAGAAAATGACTTCAAAAATTGGACACTATACTTGGGAAAAATTTCTTTCATTTTTGATTTGCCAAATATGATCTACTCGGAACTGGGCATACAGTTACTCCGAATAATAAGTTATGCAACCGTTTTGTGTCAGTCCAGGAAATCAGCGCAATCGATCGAGAAGTAGGCCCTGGTCGGTCAAAATGGCAATTAAAAGTAGTGCACCGCTGCTTTCATTCTCAGGCTGAGCACGATTTGATTCTAGCATGATATATGGTGACTATGAACAATAATGCACAACCATATCGTTCGAGGATCGAAGAGCGCAGCCTCCAGGTTAAAGCCCTCAATTTCCCCTTTCGCATCATCCAATCAGCTCCGCCATACTAAATAGTCCATACCAATTTGAATTTCACTTCCAATTATTGTGATAAATATCGCGATATTATTGTGGGACGGAGGGAGTATTTTGTTGGGGTGTTGGGTTTTGCTTTCTCGGGATCTACTCAGTACGTGTGTATTCGTTGTTAGTCCTCACCTTGTATTGCTTGCACACGAATAGAAATAGTTGCGATGCCATAGCTACGTTTGCAACAGATCACAACGACTGACGTAAACTCTGCACATTACAGTATCGTTCATTCGTTTGGCTGTACATGGGTAATATTAATATTACCTGGACCTGGATCGACGATATTCGTACTACTAGCCGAGCTACAAAACAGCGGAAAGCAGAATGCAAGGCCCAACGAAGTATCCATTATTACTAATGTAGTATTGTCCAATGAAATAATTTCGCACATATACTGTGTTTTGATTGGATATATTTTTATTCTCCCGCCAAAGCGCCAATTCAATTAATTTCAAGTCATTCTTTTACAATGGCGCGCATCATCCGATAGCATTCATGCTTCAAGCGTTGGGTCAACTTGAGACAATGAACGACTATGAAGTCGCCGCCGAGCTTGGTGTAGCGTGGCGCACCATTCGAAACTGGCAAAGCAAACGCTCCGAACTCCTAGCCTACAAAGGCAACAAGAAACGAATGAAGCTCAAACCTGGTGGCCGCCCAGAAGTATTTCGTGACTCACCCGGAATTCTTGAGTTCATCCATGGATTGAGGGACGCTGAGCGTGCGCTTACCACGATCCATATGGTCACCTGGATCAAGCGTAACCAGCGTGCATGGCACGTATCGTACTTGGCAAACAAGAAGCCGGGCACTGGATACAACTCCCTCCTCCTCCTTCTCCGACGCTTTTCCGCTCGACATGGACTTTCGAGACAACGACCTGGTACAAGCAAACGGAGCCAGGAAGACCTGGAGGACACGTGCGACATCTTTGCGGCAGAATTTCATCGTGAGTATCGTGCCCATGAGTCGGAAGCGTGTACAACGTAGACGAGACAGGTATATATTACGATATGCTGCCTACCTACATTTGGGCTGTTCGCGGTGACAGCTCGAACGGAGGAGAACCACTCCTTGCGATTGACTGCAGTCTTGACTGCCAAAGCGGATGGAACGAAGCTGCCTATTTTATTCATCATGAAGGGTGTACCTAGTGGCCGCATTGAGGCGAAGGAGTTTCCGACCATTCTCGCCGGTCACTCCTACGCTGTTCAAGAAAAAGCCTGGATGGACGGTCGCGTTTGGAAGACTTACCTGCGCACGGTGCTGCATGACGACGTCAAAGAAACGTCCGTTATCCTTGTGCATAATTTCGAATCGCACGTGTCTGAGGCTTTCTACAAGATTATCAACAAACAGCTTGGATCGCACCTCTGCCCATTGCAGCCGAATTCGACGTCCATGTACCAACCCCTTGACGTCGGCGTGATCGGCACCTACGGGAACTGTGGCTTTACGAAGACATCATCATGGGAGATAACGACGATCCATTTTCACTTACCGCTCGTCAAAACGGTTGGCCTTGATCAAGAGAGCCATCGCCGCTTGGGACATGGTGTCCACGGAGATGATTCGTGGCAGCTTTGAAAAGGAACTTCCTCAGGAGCCAATGGATTGTCAATAATTCGATTTTGTACGGTGTGTTTATATCATTAAGATTTTTGTATGAGCCGCAATGATTTAAAACAAAATAGGAAATTTTTTGACACTCCCCGGGAATTGAACCCGTGGCCCTTCCTCTATAATTGTTATGCCGTCGCACTAAACCATTTCGCCACCGCGTCAAACGCTTACGCTTGTTCCGTGTTTGCATGGTCTTCGACAATACTCCGCACGCCGTCCAAAATCTTGGCAGGCATGGATATCAAAATCACTTCGTTTTTTTCCAATTTCCTGTACATTTCAACATAAGGAGGGATTCCACTGGCACGTAAGCATGACGATGTTGAGCCCGATATCACAATAGTAGTAAGACTGGCAAACAGGTCTGGATTCGTAAACAGCGATGTGGACAGCAGGGCATGGTGAGGAGGCAAGGACCCAATCAAAAAATTTCGGTGATACACCAAACTCGCCAAAATTAGCTGTAAAATT
>NW_009798353.1:97404-104782 GCF_000520075.1 Aphanomyces astaci | reverse complement strand
AAAGTCAGAGCTGTTCAATGATAGTCCAGCCTCACATCGACCAGTGAACTGGTCACCAGCTGCCTCATACCGAAAGTACCTCTCCATGACATTTCCGAGGAACCAGCCACACCGAAGGCACACACTGATAATTGACGGACCCCCGGTGCTGCCCGATGACACAAACGTAGCAGCACCCTTCCGAATGGAGTGAGTCCCAATGTCCTTCTTTGCTTTTGAGCTGCCCCCGCAAACCAACGCAGCAAGTGACTTTCCAAAGCGATCCTAATTAAATCATCTAACTTGATTCGAGTGTGACATGACTAATCACCTGGTTGGGGACATCCTACTGTTGCAAGAAAGATAGAGCCCCAGAGCGACAAAGAGGCATGTCGCCGGCTTTAACGGGTTGGAGTAACAGTGCTTTGGATCCTTGATTTTCGTTCCTAATTAAATGTATGAAATTGCATTCCGCATAAACAAACATGTACTATTCTAACCTTCCTGGTTGGTCTTGGTTTAAAAGAATGTGAAACCAATGCTGTCATCCTCACACGTCATGTGATCGAACCAATATGCAAACATAACTATCCTGAGCAAGACATAGTGTAATACCGGACTGTCTCTGTTGATTTCGAGCGACACATAAGGTTCCACGACAGAACCAGGAACAAATGCGCGAAGCCACCATCGTTCAGTGCCATGCTCTTTACGCACAGCGACTCGAAAAGATCAAACGTCATCGGACGCTTTCCTCGGTACACTTTTTCACCAGTTTGAAGCCCATGGGCCACGCTCTTTCGTAGTCCTATTACAATTGTCATAACTCAAAAGCTCAAAAATATTAAAATATGTAATACCCGAAAAAATTCCCTTGATGTCATCGCCATATTCCACTGGTAATGGTACACCTTGGTCCTTGTAAAGGCTCTGGATGGCACTGCGATACCCGCTGATTGTTCCCATCTCGACATCCTTGTTTTCGACTGTCCATTCTATGAAGGAGAGGAAGTGCTTGTAGGTGAAGTGATTCAGGTCCAGCGTCGTTCCGTCTCGGCTCTCACTACATGGACCCAGAAGGTCGTGCAGTCCTGCCTGTACAACCCATTTCTTGATTTGGTTGAGTCCAGATGTGTATCCACTTCTCGTTTGTTGGGAGATGCGATTTCGCCGAGCACTGGCTGTGGTGAAATCCTCCTGCCGAGGCATCGCAGTGGAGTCGCTTGGGATCCTTTAAATCGATTCAATTGGCCACATACATTGGGTTTTTGTGACTTTTCATTGGCTGCTGGTAACATAGTGCAGTGTGCACTACGTTTTCTTCCAACATTGCGATATTGTTTTTTTGAATTGTACAACTTAGATATTGTATGTCGTTTCGAATAAAATTGGTGTTTTTGTTGCAAACAAATCGAAAATGCAGTGCCTCCTGCACTACGATTCCGGTAATTATATCAATACTTCACTGCATTTTCCGGATTATGACGCATAATTTAATCTCCTCCAAAATTTAAATCATTTCAACAGTGATTTGAATATTATTTTGACTACCCGGATGCCATTGGTCGAAATGAAAACCGAACTTCGAAGTACAGTAACCAATCAGATAATGCAAAGGTCGAAACGTCGAAGGTAAAAGTTGGCCTTGCATTCTGAACTTACAGCATTCAACGGCGATGGTGTACGTAGCGCATGTCTTGGATTGTAAATACTTTGGATTTCGACGTGAATTGCACAAGCTATGGACAGTATCCATTCACTTGATAGCTGGTATAACTTACACTCCCCTCCTCCAGTGTCAATCCCCCACTACAGTACGTTAACCAGTAAAAGATATAAACCATGTTTCCTAATTAAGTCGTGTGCCATGCAGGCGTTCGCGGGGTTGCTTTGGACGATTGCACATGACGCGTGCCTTGTTTTCGTTTGGACTCGACGGCACGGAGCTGCTGCGGTGACAGCTTCAACCTCGAGTTGGAGCGTTCGGGCTGATGGTTTTCCATGTAAGAAGCCACTGGAGCGACCGGAGCCAGGTCGGGCTCGCTGCTTCCGTGTCGGCCGTTAAAGTCAGCCAAATAGTCCGAGCAAGATGACGATGCCGTGCTCCATCGCAACGTCTCATTGGTGGTAGATGAAGGTCGTTGGAGAGTCTTCGTGGGTTTTTTAGCGACATCTTTCGTCTTGTACTTGATTATACATCGTTTGCACAGCACTTGGGTTTGGGTTTGGTTCTTGGGCTGCCACACAATGATGCAGTCAAAGCAAACTGACTACAATCGATCAATATCAGTCTCCCAATTACCCAACATCCTAAAGCTCAAACCTCGTCGCATTTGAAACACAACGTCCTCTTGCGCAAGATATGGAACCGACGCGTGCAGCACATGCAATGCGACCGAGTGGCTTTATCGGAAAACAGCACCGCTTCCGTCGGCGACGGCGCCACACAAAACGAGAAATCCATGGCCTGTTGCCAGATTCAATAATGTCCTACCACGAACGTGCCTTGGTCCACCATACAGTATATGTTGGTCGCCGCTCGGTTTCTGGCGAGAACAGTGAAGTTTGTCCCTTCCAAGCACCCCGGATCGCCGAAGTGCATCAGAGAATAAAATCGACCAACTGGTATGTGCTGGTAGTGATCAATATATTATAATGGTACTATTATGAGTTTCAATTCCAAGCCTGCAACCCCCATTCGTTAGGAAGTATTCGTAGGCGCTATGTTTTGACTAGCTTGTCCAGACCCCCACGTCTGGAAGAGAGGGAAGGCGGTGGCTTACGTATACAAGTTATTACAATCGGGCACGGTGATAGCGCGAACCGGGGCACCGTTGACTAATCAGATGCGTTGGACAAAACATGTAAAGAATGCTCGTTTCAGCTACAAAAGGTAGCCCAGCAGTATGCGCAAAGGAAGGCACTGATTTGAGATTCCACCATTAAGATAACGTTAGTTCAGCGTTTTGAATCTTCTATACCGGTATCTGGTATGTAGAGTACTATGAATTGTCGACAGAAGGTCTCAGAATTGTTAATTCGTGCACTTGGGATAATGCTTATTAAGATAACGTTAGTTCAGCGTTTTGAATCTTCGGTATCTGGTATGTAGAGTACTATGAATTGTCGACAGAAGGTCTCAGAATTGTTAATTCGTGCACTTGGGATAAAGCTTGGATCCAGGTGCGTCGCCAAATTCTACTGTACGTACAGTGGGATTTGACAATAATATTAGATCAATACCCCGATCAACACCCGTTCAGTGGTCTAAAACTCAAACAAAACAGTACATGAACTATTAAATTATAATACTACGCAGTGTCTCGTTGGTGTCGTGTTTCGTACCGACCTAAATTCTTGCTACAATTTACGACCGTTGCATCAAGTGAGAAGAAACCTAACTAAAGCCAATTGTGGACGTTGACACTCGAGTGCTTTCGAGCTACTACAGTATTAGTATGTAGTACAATCTAGAATGAATGAAACACCCCTGTCTGCGACATCAGCCATGCCGCTTGTCGGGTCAGAAAGCAGACCAACACGAGAGATAACGGTGTTTATCGAGTAACAGGTACTGTAGCAACCTAGTTATTGGCTTTGTCAATCGCAGAAATTATGTTAAATAAGATATGCTACACCTATTCCATGGTGAAACCCGTCGGGTCTGACATCATCAACACCATCGTCAGCGCTTCTTTGAGAAGGTCCATTGTCGGGTAAAGCGGCAGGTCGATGCGGTTGTAGCACGCGTGGATCACTGGGTACCGTCCCGGGGTGTACTCGGTGCCTTTGAGCGTAAAGTAGCAGATTTTGCCGTCGTAGCTGGTTAGCCCTATATACACAAAACCGCACGATAAATATCTTGAGATGTACTAGTACGGACTACGAATCATATTATCTCAATATCGTCATTTAAATGGTCGCACCTTTGAACCCTTGAATAGGATCCTGAGACGACCCCGTTGAAAACTGTAACAGCTTGGCTTGGTCTGGTCGCGTCAAGCTTTCGACCACATCCTAGAACCACTGATAATCCCAAAAAAACAAAAAAGAATATAATGAACAAACACATTTTTTGAATATATCCAAAAATATATTTGTTCGTGTCGTCCTCATCACACACGTACCTCGAGCACGTCGTGACCTTTCAAGTTACTCGACGTCAGGGTGCTGGTTTTCCAATCGCCCATGTCAATGTCCGTGAGGCCACACAAGTGTAACCCAAACTAATAGTAGGCACAAACCCATATGCACATACTAGAAACACTATCAAGACGTGTAGAATATATATACATATATACAGTATATAATCTTCTTGAAATCGAGAGAGTATGATATTATGTACCTCTTTGTGGTCAAACACAAGCAGCAATTCCGGCGGTACGATCTCGTGCAAGCCCAGCAACACGGCTTGCAACTGGGTTTCCACGCGATCAAACAGCAAATACCGAACCTACTGTAATAATAAAAATATTTCAACAAGCTTTACAATATATAAATATATATATCTGACCAGCAATACGAATATAGTATCCGAAAAGTGCACACAGTACCATGCGCTGCACATAGTCGTGTTTGTTGTCGTTAGTGACGGCAACGTGTCGTCCGTGATCGATTAAATCCACTTCCGTCACATGTCCATCCGACACGCATTCCGTTGCTGAAAACGTGAGCGCCAGGTCGGCCACGTTGTCTGGCGTAGTTAACACATACAATAAACTAGGACAAAATCGAAATCACAGTCAAGGGGCGTAAACAGTTACTAGTAGTTTGTAGGTGTGGGAGGTGTGTTCTTGGGTACCTCTTTATACACGACCGGGTCTAGATGTTCAACATCGTCTAACGACAGCGACACACCCAGCATCGCTTCACCCATTTTCTTCGCACAACCCTCCCCCTCCTCTGCCGCCAACATATAGCCACGTTCAATCGGTAGATGTTCACCTTAGAATGACACTGGACTCAACTGCAGTGGCAGCTTCTGCCCGTCCACTAGCGCTCGTCCAATGAACCGCCCCACCGCTTGGAACGCAACCAGGTGGTCCATCTTGCAAGCTCTACAACGTAGTATTATGACTTTGCTGCATATTTTCCAATTCTGCGCGATTCGTAAAACCGATCACAAATCTCGCCACGATATTTGATTGGGTTTCCCCATTCCACAGAAAGCACGAAGTAAAAAGGACAAAACAATGTTGCCAATCAGCGAAGTGTAATTTCAGATTGACCAATGGGAGCGATTCGTCATCGGTCATTACCAAATCATTGAATGCTGGACGAGCAAAAGATTGGGGAGATTGGAGGCAGGGGGAACGCCCGTGGCGACTCGATCACGGACGCCCTTCGATGGGAGTGTTCAATTTATGGATTTTACAATCTCACGACCAAGTTACACTGATGTCTCTGAGGCACGTTGAAAGGTTTATTGGTAGTCAAAACTCGTAATAGACCCATCGATCGGTTAAGCCATCTCGGTTCACGTCCCAGATAGTCACAGCCGTCTTTGAACATGTTATCCTTCCCGAGGACTTGAACGCTGTCCAGTGCAGCGCTCGGTACAGAGGCTGTAAACTGTATCGCATATCAACTTTCACTTGGGACCGTAGCATGCGAAGGCAGTGGACGAGGTCAACAGCCCACGGCACAGGACAATGGGTGCGCCACTTCACCACCACCCCGTTCGCAAGGGATGCGTTTGTGATTCAGCTTCCACGTTTGAAATGCTACTTGAACCATTCTATATCGTAGTAAATTACTACCCGTAGCAAAAGGATGTGTGTTAGCAGCTACAGTCCGTTGTTTGGTGGCGTTGATTCCATATGTTTTGTACCAAAATAATGTAATGGTACAGTAGCCATTGTGGCGTATATAGATCGTACCTGCAATAGTATACTCGTATTGCCGAGGATCTAGTTTACCAACCAGTCTTTTCATGCGTGAAGTGTACCTTCGATTGTGCGAGTATCCATTCTGTGCACATATTGGCGCTAGATACTAGCGTAGTTCGTACTTCATTTATTGTAACTAACATGACATTCACATTTACACACAGAACCCTCCATCCTCATGCCTCAAGTTGGCGTCCAAGAGACTGCGATGTCAACATAAATGCGAGGGGTTGTACTGTACGATTTGAACCTACAACTTTTCCACGTCTTCGCGTTTGAGGCCAGGCATGAAGACGCTGTACGCCGCATGAATTCGCACAGTGAGTTTAGGACAAATAAAGCACGTACTTACTTGCAACGAAGAAGCGGATCGCGAAGGGCATTGGCCGTGTCCGACCGACGGATGCAGTACGTGATGAGGTAGATCACGTCTGTGAATAACCCAAACACGCCTGTGAACACCCAAACACGACCAGAAAGATGCCAGGGCTCCAGTTTCCACCTTGCTATAGGAATTGCTCTCATTGTGGTCACTGTTGGGCGTTTCGGATTTCCACCATTTGAGCTGTACCAAGGTACCAAGGTATTCCTGATTTCCAACTCCGTGCATTTCACCCAAATTTTGACATATGAGTCATTTCGCGAAATCCATTTGATCGAATTTAAGCTTGTAGAAACTATCCAATGCGGAGGGACTGGGCCGAATTGAAAGTTTGGATTGGCAGAAACTCGACAGGACGTGATTTGATTAGCTTAGGTACATAGTTCTTTAATCCATTCTCTTATGTCATTCGATTCTGTTGAGGGCAGAATCGTTGTACTTTGAAGGCGAGTGGGCGATTCATGAGGACAGAATTCATACAAGCTGGTTCAACTAACGTTAGATTTACGTGGATGTCCACCATTTTAAAATATATGGGATTCACAATCAAGCCAGTCGCCAACCTACATACCGGTAGCCTACAGAACAATGACGACTCGAAAACAGTCGATGTGACGTAGATATGATACTTTTATTACATCGAGCTGATTCAATCGACGACGTCAATCCACTTGACAATCGTTCATCTATCGTCCTCACGTTCCAGAAATGCATTCCTTTCAATTATTGAATACTAGTAGTACAACCGGTACAGTACAGAACTACAAACATCGTCGCGACAAAGCCTAGTTGGCGCACCACTTGGTGCCGTGCATGGCGCTGTAGTACTCGCAGTCGGCCTTGTTAAAGTCCGACAAGCACGAGTTGTCGCCGGGGTAGTAGCACGCGTTGCAGTTGCCGCAGCCGGGCTTGGGCTGGTAGGGGGACGCGCCGAGTTTGGGAAAGAACACGTATTCCGCGACGTTGCACGTGCCCCTGCCGCCGGCGTTGGCGCGCAGGTAGATGTACCCACCATCCCCCCATCGCGTGCCCCACGAGTTCTTGATCTTGTACGACTGGCCGTCATATCCGACGGCGATGGCGGCGTGGTCCGAGCGCGCGGCCGGACAAGCCGAGACCACCCCGCGCA
>NW_009798353.1:94064-97304 GCF_000520075.1 Aphanomyces astaci | reverse complement strand
GTGGTCCGAGCGCGCGGCCGGACAAGCCGAGACCACCCCGCGCACATAGTTCTTCCACACGTTGTTGGCCGACGCCACGGCCACGACCACCGGCTGGTTGTAGAGTGCGTTCGAGAGTCCGCTTTCACCCGACGTGCGGGCGCTAGTGCCGATGGCCAAGCGCTGCTTGGAGCATTGGTTGTTGCACGTGCCAGTCTGGCCTCGGTACGGCCACGCGCTGTCCAGACACAGTCCTTCGGCCGCGTAGTCGATGGCGTACGAAGGAAACCCGGTGTTGCAGCCGGCGCTGCCCCCCTTGGTCGAGCAGCTCGTGACTTGCTGGACAGACAAACTCAAGAGGTTCCCCGTGGCGATGCAGTGGGCCGCCTCCGCAACCCCCACCGCTGCATGTGCCCAGCACGACAGGCACTCGCCCTGATCGCGCACGGGCGGGTTGCACCGGGTCGACCAGTCAACGGCAGCTTCCCTATGGGACGCCGGGGGGGCGACTTCGACTTCGTTGGTGCCATTGAGGAATTGCTGACCATCCCGTTCAAACGAAATGGCCACGTGGCGTTTGAACTCGGCTTCGTTGAGGAGGGCGAAAGGGTTCTTCCAGCTGAAGACGGCGTCGGGGTTTTGTTCCTGCGCCAGCTCCGCCTCGAACTTGGTGTCCAGCAAGCGCTGCAACTTGTCGTCGAGGATGGCTTCTTCCGTGCGGGCGCTTTCCGTGGCGGGGGCGCGGGGGAGGAGGCCGTGTTCAGTGGCGAACGAGCCGAATTCGTTCTCCCACTCGGCCAACTCGACACCCAAGATGGCCTTTTCCGTCGACGACAACGACACGACCGACTGTCTAGCCGCGGCAGCAGAGGCAAGAACAAACGCACCAAACTTCATTGTCGAGATTGCTATTGTGTGGGGAGCGTTAATCGAATAATGAAATGTTGAAATTGGCGCGACTAGAATGTGTACGGACTCATTGTCGTGGGTGATTGTACTGGAAGGTGGTAAAAACATTGATGTCCTAAATGATACTAGAACTACTAGTAGTGTGAGACTGAATATAGTTCTTATACGACCTCGCTATGGAAGTTCTGACGCACCCAGGGATGTACCCAATCCTGAGGCGTTACAGTGTATGTCCAACGAACCACCGGATATTACTGGGAGTATGCTGCTAGAGGCAACCCTAACGCGATGGATGTCTGATTTGCTGATTTTGAGCTCCTTTCAATCGACCATATCTCGTGAAGTTCGAATTATCTCGACGTGAAAATTGCAGTGTCGAACTCTCCTTTTGAGCTTTTTCTCGTCGTCCGAATACAAATAAAGTGTTAAGTGTTTGAATTAGGGCAGATGAGATTTTAAAGTTAGGCACTCAAGCTTGGCGATCGGTGATTTGCCGAAATTTGAACTAAGTATTCACAGTATGCAGTAATCATATTTAACATATCCTACTTGATTTGAAAACAGGCGAAGGCCCCTTTAAGTTAACGTTAGTACTATTCCCAAACCATAATTATTTGAAGGTGTCAGTTGCCGCAGGCTTTTATTTTATCTAATCATATCAATTCTTCAATTCTATTAATGACAAATGACCGATCTTTCGGCAAATCAGATCCGTCATATGAAATAGAAGTCAGAAAATTTTATGAAAAGTTGGTACAGGAGACTGCGGGAACAGGCGATAGTTAGTAGCAACGAGAATTCCATGAACGTTGCCAACACAACATAATGTTCCATCACGCTTCAAGTATAGCTAGAAGCATCTATCGCTGGGATCGGCGCGGTTTGTCGTCTGACGTCGCCGAAGCATCTTTGTTGCTGTCCACCGAACGCCGCACCTCGTTGTCCAGCTCGTCGACGTCGAACATTTCGACAATTCGGCGGTTTCGTACTGTCTCGCACAAACACAGTTAATTTTTTATATGACATTTCAAAGTTATATTATTACATTATAACTTAACAAAGTTAACCTAAGTTAACGTTAACTTTGTCATAATTTATGACAAACATTGTTAACAATCCGAGAAAGTACATGACTTCGACTAACGATTTCTTAGCAATGGTTAAGCGATATGCCATAAACTTTCGCGTGCAAGTAGATCTCGATGGTGTCTATGGTAGTTGATAAGAGCTCACTAAGTTGGGACAATAGTGGGCAAGAACCGGAGCATCAAACATTCCATTTTTGAAAAATATAGCTTACTTTGTTCATCAATATCACAATCATCGAAGACTATTTGGTTTACCATCGCCATCATGTAGTACATAAGGTCACAACCGTGTATGTAAAGTTTCGCATTGATCCCCTCAATCGTTATACACTTATCCTGGCCTAAATATGGTGTTACGACGATTTCTCCAAATATAGCAATAAGTTAACAAACATTGTTTGTCATAAATTACAACATAACATAGCAATGATGCCATATTTATTTTTATCGTTTGAATGTCAAGGAATAAAAATACGTGCATTTGAATGAAGGCACACAACTCACCCATTTCCGGAACTATTATCCGGATAGATTCGAATTTCTCGCGGGCCTTCCATTCCCGGAATGGTAGCGCGCTGATCCGACAAATGTGAAGCGCAACTGGTCCTCTGAAGGGTTACGCGATCTAACAATATATTGCACCAATTGAAGTTGTATGTGGCGTGTGCTGATCAACCAGTTTCACTAAAAAAACTGTCGAAATGACCAATTCCCGCAGCCTCCAGTATTTTATAACGCGAAGTATTCATTACTCAAAATTTCAGCAAATTGAGACGTAGAATCGACAAGATCTCAATGTGTTGAAGAAATTCTACGTCTCAGATTCAAATTTGTTGATGACTTGGTCCAGAAATAGATATTTAACCTAGCGGAATTTTAAATGATAATCCAAACTCAATTAATCATTGTCATCCGAATATCCCTTCTTTTCAGGTGTCGCGTGACGGATTTTGAATTCGTCGAAAAGAATGGCGGGACCCGGATTCGAACCGGGGACCTTTGGGTTAAAAGAGCGACGCTCTACCAACTGAGCTAATGAGACACGGAACGATCTTCTTCGAAGTTCGGTCTAAGCACGAGGTATGAAGCGTTGCGCGAAGTAAAAACTGAAGATTACACACCGCCCCTGGTCGAGCAGGCGCGTTACAATTGGCGAAGCGGTTCCATAACATGTGGTTCTAGTGTCGGCCCTCGTGGAGGAATGTCTTAAAAGTGATAATCCAAACTCAATTAACCGATGTCCCACACTGGTCGTAGCCCTGGC
>NW_009798353.1:86874-91877 GCF_000520075.1 Aphanomyces astaci | reverse complement strand
GGGGGTTGCGGAGGCGGCCCACTGCATCGCCACGGGGAACCTCTTGAGTTTGTCTGTCCAGCAAGTCACGAGCTGCTCGACCAAGGGGGGCAGCGCCGGCTGCAACACCGGGTTTCCTTCGTACGCCATCGACTACGCGGCCGAAGGACTGTGTCTGGACAGCGCGTGGCCGTACCGAGGCCAGACTGGCACGTGCAACAACCAATGCTCCAAGCAGCGCTTGGCCATCGGCACTAGCGCCCGCACGTCGGGTGAAAGCGGACTCTCGAACGCACTCTACAACCAGCCGGTGGTCGTGGCCGTGGCGTCGGCCAACAACGTGTGGAAGAACTATGTGCGCGGGGTGGTCTCGGCTTGTCCGGCCGCGCGCTCGGACCACGCCGCCATCGCCGTCGGATATGACGGCCAGTCGTACAAGATCAAGAACTCGTGGGGCACGCGATGGGGGGATGGTGGGTACATCTACCTGCGCGCCAACGCCGGCGGCAGGGGCACGTGCAACGTCGCGGAATACGTGTTCTTTCCCAAACTCGGCGCGTCCCCCTACCAGCCCAAGCCCGGCTGCGGCAACTGCAACGCGTGCTACTACCCCGGCGACAACTCGTGCTTGTCGGACTTTAACAAGGCCGACTGCGAGTACTACAGCGCCATGCACGGCACCAAGTGGTGCGCCAACTAGGCTTTGTCGCGACGATGTTTGTAGTTCTGTACTGTACCGGTTGTACTACTAGTATTCAATAATTGAAAGGAATGCATTTCTGGAACGTGAGGACGATAGATGAACGATTGTCAAGTGGATTGACGTCGTCGATTGAATCAGCTCGATGTAATAAAAGTATCATATCTACGTCACATCGACTGTTTTCGAGTCGTCATTGTTCTGTAGGCTACCGGTATGTAGGTTGGCGACTGGCTTGATTGTGAATCCCATATATTTTAAAATGGTGGACATCCACGTAAATCTAACGTTAGTTGAACCAGCTTGTATGAATTCTGTCCTCATGAATCGCCCACTCGCCTTCAAACTACAACGACATATTGTCAAATCGATTAGAAACTGGAGCGACACTGCAACTTTCACGTCGAGATAATTCGAACTTCACGAGATATGGTCGATTGAATGGAGCTCAAAATCGGCAAATCAGACATCCATCACGTTAGGGTTGCCTCTAGCAGTATACTCCCATTAATATCCGGTGGTTCGTTGGACATACAATGCGCAAGTTGGTTCACCTTGCGCATTCCATAAATAATTCTGAAATTGTACAGATTCAATTAAATATATCTTCAAGTTTGTATTGATGAATTTTATTTTTCCTGGGTCTGTACTGTCTCTTTTTGGAATTCGCAAGGCAGGTAGGTACCTTGCGACCTTGCGAATTCAAAATTGTCCAATTTATTTAGTCAGATGCCGTGAAATCACGAAAATCGCTGCGTAGATTCATCACACCCTGTTGCGATATATTATATTCCTGTGACGGCGGTTGATGCAAGGAGCATTGAGATAATTGTAGGCTGTGTATGATAGCAAGATCATGCGATGTGGTATCCCGGACTCGGTCAATTCGAACAGGTCTAGACTTCAGTAACATCACCACTTGCCTGTTAAACCAATGAATGTGGTCATCCCTCATTCCACCATCAGTCCGTGTCGGTGCCGTACACCTCCCTACTGGAGTAGTCACGTGGTTGCGGGGGTGGGTGGCGTAAGACGTCTTGGTGGCACCCATCGCAAGTGCTGAAGCCGCCACTTCAGCACTTGCGATGGGTTCCTACTGTACCAGACGTCTTGCGCCACCGCATTAGCCCACCAGAGCCGTCACGGCATTGCGACCCAACCGAGGCCACAACATAATGTTAGCTGTAAGGGAAGAACCACATTGGATATAGTCGGAGTGGACTCAGTGCACAATTCTCTCGAGCAGCATTACACAAAGCTCTACAAAATTCAAAGTTCAAAATTGTAACCTCTTCTGCCAGTATTATAGCCAATCGTGTGTAAGGAACAAGGTGTGATAGATTCGGATTGGATATTAAAAAGGAGCAAGGTGCACCTTGCGAATTCCATTAACAAGTCATTATTAAATCGTACGAAGTAGTATCGTATACTCGGTGAGTATAATAGTATTTACAGTTATTGTGCTTTGCACCTTTTTTGGCAATTCCAGGGTTAAATTCATTGTTTAAAAATTTCTCAGGCTTAAATAATGTCTAAAGTAACTTGAATAACGGTTGGGAGCGTTGTTTAAAGTTACTTCATCTAATGCGATGATTGGTTGGTTGAAGGTTGTTTTACTGGCACTTTCGTAAAACAAGTTGTTTGCCGTTTTCATTCTGGCAAACAACTTGCTTTACGTCAACATGTCAAGGTGCTTGACGCAATGAAACTGAAGGAGTTATGGCCACACACATGACCCCCCATCCGTGATCACTACAGTACTAACATTATCTACTCCGAGTAATGTGTATAACGTTAGGGATATACTTAGGCTACAGTACATGTAGTCGTCGCTCTGTCCAATGATTCAAAGCTATGCCATACCTACAATTCTTGATCTGCTCTAACCTTAGCACTGTACGTGGAAGGCAAGGGCGCAGTACTGTACGACTACATGATGTATAGTACTCCCATTTAACAGCCTAATACGGTATGCATCGTGATGAACTGGTAGTTGTACGGCGTTAGTTGGCCTGGTGCTGCAACTCGATTAGTTAGCAGCTGAAATAAAGTAAGGGTTGTTTTATTCTGCTGAAATGCAGAACTTGTGTTTAGCGTAGTTTTATCTTCAATTGGGCTTATATTATTTTAAACGTCTGGTTGTTTAACGCATTTAAACAACGGGCAAACTACATGAAAAGCACAATAATACCTCAGTTCAATTTGATCAAAAGGTTTCCGTCCGGATAACGACGCCAGCGAAAATAAAGAATTTTTTAGCCTGATCGCCCGAGAGCAATTAGTGCTCTGACAACCAACGCTTGCAGTCCCTGCTAACCGGATGGAGCGATCGCAATTCCGAGAGGCCGAATGCGACCGTCCCTTGGGCCGTCAAGCCACTACCCCGTTCGCCTCCCCGGGGTGGCGTACGCTGTTTGATTCGAGATGAGCTGAATATCCTCGCACACGTCGATGTGTACGAGACGTATTGAGACAGCGAGTGATACTGCAGTGACCAGGCCGTCGTCTTCGACAATGTTGTTGGTCGTAGCAGAGGGATGAAGTGTGGGACGCATTCGCTCAGGATTGGCGCATGCAGTAGCATGGCGATCGTCCCTGATCCGCCGCATGCCGTGTCTGTTCAGGCGGTGTCGTCGAAGAGGATCGTTCTACGTCTGTGAGCGGATGGGGGCGGGGGGGGAACGGTCTGTGCCTTCCAGTATTGCCGTGTCAGATAAATTTCAACATCCGCCCGACGTAGATGTCGGCGGTGCGTGTGATACGTGGCTAGGGCTTGGAAGTGGCTACACTGGGGAGGTGCGCCGGTGGGGAGGTGGGCCGTGTGTGTTGGTGGTGGGATGAGTAGCGTTCCGTCTAAAGAATTCGCAGAGCGAGCGACCGGAGCAAGAGCCATCCCTGATGACAAACGTTATGGTAGGCTGTACCATGGGTGACCCATCGAGAAGCCTTAAGCATCGAGAAGCCTTAAGCATCCACTGAGGAGGGCGTGCTTGTTCGTGCGTCATAAGGGTCGCAGTGTAGTCGGAGGGTAAGGCGGCCGCATCCTCGTACCATATAGACAGGACGGTAGTCCATAGTTGTTGCGCCCTGGAGCACCACCAGAACGTGTGGTGGGGCCGTCTGTGGCGTTACAGAAGGGGCATAGCGGTTGTGAAGGCGGAAAGCCTGGAAGTGCCAACGTGTGTGAGGAGGTTGTGGAGGAGAGGAATGCGTCGGCAAAGGTGTCGAAAGGGGCGGACTGTATGGGGCGAGCCTGATGATCGGTCACCCAGTCGTTGTTCGGAACCTGGTTATGCCACAGCATTTGGCGCCATGCGTTGGTCGTGGTACTGCTGATGGCCGTCTGAAGATGTAGGGCGACTGTAGCCAGTGTGGGTGGCATGTGACAGTGGCCATGTCGGTCCCAGGTGTAGGTGCAAGCTGTTTTGGCGGCCAGAAGGAAAGTTTGAGTCATGTCTTGGTCAACTTGTGGTCTACGCATGGCGATGGTGAGGGCCTAGCTGACAAGAGTTTTCCAGTATTTTACCGAGTTGTCGTAAGGCCGTAGGGTGTAAGGTGTAGCGGTTGCCGTGAGGAAGTCGGAGTGCGGTGAGAGTAATGCCTCGGGCCCAAGTGAAGGTGATTTCACCAGAGCCATCCATGATCCAGCCGTATGGCCAAGCACCTATCCAGAAGGTTGACCGACAAATTGGTACCGTGGACACCCCTGTGTACCTGTGGCCCTGCGTGGAGTCAAGGGATGGGTGGACTCTTCCTCCAATGCGGCAGAGCTCCGGATCAGCCGGGCTGTAATGGAACGGCTGGGCTTCTCTGAAGATGAGTTGCTTAGCCACGCCTTTACCAAGCAAGAAGTCTGGGATGTCAGCGACGTGTACAAGCCGTCTGCGATGGCAAGTATCAGCCGCCTGACTCAAGTGACCGCCTTAAACTCCGAGTGCGGTAACGAAAGCATGCACTGTGTCACCCCCAATATACAAGTGGCCACATTAAGCGACGAGCGCGGTGATGACAGAGGCACGGTGTCACCATCTGCTCAAGATGCAGAAGCCGAACAAAACAAGCGGCGAGCGATGGTTGAAGCGGTGTTTCAAGCCCTGCTCCATGCCCCTAAAGATGATGTAGCACTGCGGGAGGAAGCGTGTGTAGTTGAGGGCAAAATGCACAATGAATTAACTGAAGATCTACAAAGATCTCCTTAATCCTCATCACTATGAAATCTTCTTAATCTACTTCACTACTTCTACACTAATATGCACTTTTGTATACAATGGATGCGGGTGCGGTTGAGACATTGGGGAACTTCACTAGGCTAGCGATAGGTACT
>NW_009798353.1:50158-57115 GCF_000520075.1 Aphanomyces astaci | reverse complement strand
GTTTGCCGAAATGAAATGGGCAAACGCTTCAGGTTAGCAACATATGCTGCAGGAACAGCTCTTGCTCATCCAATCATAGGTACTTCCGATTAGCTAAAACTAAGTTGAATTAATCTAAAATTTCGTCACCCACTGGTTAAAAGAGGGTATTTATACCCAGATTAGCCAAAATATGTGAAAAGCACAATAATACTACTGTATATTCCTTCAAATGTTACCCACTTATTCCAAGCAATGGAAAGTGGACGTGAGTGTATTTGGCCCATGCAAAAGCGCTATGCGGCATTCCATTTTTGATGAAATCGTTTACGACGGTAACAATTCTACTCATATACTCCGGGGTAATTTCTACAAACTACCGCTAATGTTCAAGAATGCTAACAGTAAATTAGATTGGTTTTAGAGTCTGGCGATTTAAATTCCACCTCCAAGTCAACTGCTATTAGCGTCGAAAGCGTAGTTGTTGCACGTCCTACCCAAGAACGTTACAAGTGGATTTACGACGTCTTGACTGTGGCCCCTATCGTTTGATCAAATGATGAGTCGTTTCAACCTATGTCAAGACGGCGGGCTCCCTGAAGCATGAGCGCCGCGAAACAGCTCCTTGCTTTGATCGAGGGTGGGATGACATCTATAATGCGTTGCAGTGTGTAGCTCATGCCATTGATATTCATCATATTATTGAAGCAGTTGTTTAATTACTAGATGTTTTACTATTAATTGTACTCTTAATGCCCGAAGCGCCATTCGTAACATCGTTTTCATAGTTTTCCCTTACGAATGCACAACGCTACATATTTTCGTATCCATCATCCCTATTCCCACAACAAGCACTTCTCGGGTGGGTTCATGTACGAGACGGTGGGGCACTGGAACACTCGGGCAAACTCAGCGTCGTTTTGCAACGTCCCTGTCACGCGGAGCCGACCGGGCGGGTACTTAACCCTCATATTCCAGAGGAGTTGGTCTTCCGTGTTCTTGGAGCACCATAATTGGGCGTACGACAAGTAGAACAACTTGTCGCCTGCTTCTTCCGTGTACTGGGATGGGAATTTCTTCAAGTACTCGTGGTACGCGCGGAAACTGGTCTTGAGCCCCCCGTTGTCCGCAATGTTTTCATCCAAAGAGACCCAGGCGTCGATGTTGCCCAACACATCGTCAGTCACTTCGTTCTTGACGACAAAGTTGGCGTACTGGTTGCGAATGCACTGAGCTTTCGTGTTGAACGCAGTGCTGGTGGCGCTCGACCACCAATTGTTCAACTTGCCGTCGCCATCAAACTTGCGTCCTGTGTTGTCGAACCCGTGGGTGATTTCGTGTCCGATGGCCGTCCCGATGGCACCAAAGTTCTGGGCGGCATCGTATTTGACATCAAAGACCGGAGGTTGCAAGATGCCACCAGGGAACTCCATTTGGTTCATGTTGTATCTATACTGCGCGGTCGACTCTTGGGGAGGCATGACAAACTTGCGCTTGTCCACAGGTTGGCCGTTCAGCTTCAAGTTGGTGTCGATGTTCACTTGAGAGATCTTCCAGCGATTCTTCAAATACGACTTCGAGTCCAACGTCAGAGTGGGGTACAGCTGGGGCTTATCTGGGCCACCCACCAAATGCACTAACTTGGACAGTTTCGTTTGCGCGCTGGCGCGGGTCGCGTTGTCCAACCAGTCGGCGGTGGCAATGCCAGTGGAGAATGATGACTTCAATGCCTTGGCCAGTTCGTCGACCGTCTTGGCTGTATCAGCCGACCACACCGCGTCTAAGAAGTACTGACCCAAGAGCTCCCCAACCGTGGAGCTCGCCTGAGACACGCAGAACGTTTCACGAGTAGGTTCCACCTCTTCGTAATCAATCTTCTTGCCGAACAAGTTCCAGTTGGCAGTGCGGAATTCAGGGGTCAAGTGGGTGGACGAGGCGTGGATGAGCTTGTACTCCACGATGGTGCGGAGGTCGTCCAACGTCGTCTTATTTAACAACGCTTCCGTCTTGTCAAAGTAGGCCAATTTGGTAAAACCCACCCAGTCGTTCGACCCACCGGACTGGTCGTGGACGGTGAAGCCGTTGGCCTTGAGCCAAGAGCCGATGAGCAGCGGGTACTTCTGGTCCAGTTCGTAAAACGTAAACGCAGTGTACGGAGACACAGCGATCTCCGGCTCCTCGAATTTGTAGAGGCCGAAATTGGCCACAGTGTGTTCAAAGCGGGTGATCACCGGTACCGCAGCCGCCGCTTGTTCGGCAGTGTAGCCAGCCAACTTTAACACCGACGCAATGTACACCTTGTAGTCGGCTTTGATGATCGACCAGTCGAAAGGGAAGATGTAATACGAGTGAGGCAGCGACTGGGGGGATCGGACACCGAAGAGGGCGTTCTTGGTCGAGTCTTTGGCGTCAGCGCTGGCCTTAATGTCGACAAAGGCAGGGATGCCGTTCTTCTTGGCCAATTCACCAGCCACGACGAGGAGGTCCAATTTGGTGTTGGCCGACCGAATGGCTTTGAACGAGTCGGCCAACGGAGTCAGGCCGAGCGACGACAGCGTAGCCGTGTCCAAACAGGAGTGGTAAAACTCACCAAGCTTGGTCTTGTTGTCAGACAAAATCTTCGTCAACACGGCTTCGTTTTGGATGGTGATCTTGAAGAACGCCGTATCGGTGATGGATCCGTTCGGGGGGATCACAGCATCCTTGTACCACGCGCCACACGCATATTGATAAAAGTCGTCGCAAGGGTTTGCGGAGTAGTCGATGAGCTTGGTCACAGACTCGGGGAGTTCCGTGACGGAGCCAGCCGTGGCGGCAACCGCCAATGCGCTGAGGGCGATGAGGACTTTGACCATCGTAGCGCGAAAAGGAAAATAAATCGGCCAGTAAAAACGAACTAGGTGGGCAAGTCGTTCAACCCAACCCACCGGATTCCCATCGTTTAGGGAAATTGGGAAATTAGAGTATATTCGTTGGTAAGTACAAAACGGTCGCCCCCTGTATTCGTAATCTAAGTTCATGTACATATGTACTACCTCCGTTCCGGAATGTAGTAAGTAACTTGTACCCTTCCGTAATGGGTCAACAATTTAGCACTAGTAACAAAATCACCAAATTTAGCCGAAATAGGCACAACGCGCAGCGGAATGACAGGGTTAACCGTAATTACTCCGAGTACATTTTTTTGTTAGTACGGACCGCACTAATTTTCAACCTCCTACTATGTATAGTACTATTAATAGTACTAGTATATCTGAATCAGCACTAATTATGACAAATTGGTTTTCGCGACATATTTCCATCACTATTGACTATTATGAACTGAGTCCAGTACCAAAATGTGCGACCAATCAATCAATCATAACCGATGTTTTGGTATGTTCTGTGTCAAGAATTTTGTCTTTTCTCAAAACTATTCGCAAAATAATGGATGTCTTATACTAAATTTAGTAGCGCGGACTGTATGTAACGTAAAAAACAGTTTAACATGTAAGATAACTTAGGGAGCGTCTGGTAACATTTCAAAAATAATATTCCATTTTCTCGTAAAATGGGATTAACCAAAATGCCATTTTCAAAATGGAGGTAAAAGGTCTATTTTGTAATATGGCGTTTTGAATCTCTTCAACGAGTAAATCCCACTTGGAATTATTGGATTTGGGTTAAAACTCGTCGAACAAGACATGTTTCAATATTGATCAGATTTGTTGAATTCGGCCCCAAAATGGGGTTTTGGGGCTGAATATTGCAATCTTTCCAGTTACCAGGTGCACCCTTAGCCAATTTAGAATACTTAGGGCCTGGTCGGGGAATGTTTTTGTTCATGTCTCTGTCTGTCAAGCTGGGGAGGGACGGATAAATCCTTGCGGAAATAATCCGGCGACAATTAATCGGGGAAGATTTAGTGGGTCGAATCGGGGGAAATTTAACGCTAGTAATGTAAATCGAGGTAATATCTCCGTCACAACGAAATTAGATTCACACACACACAACAGATATGGCGCTAGCACATGTACATCGTCGTCGTCACAATAAAACTGGTCACTTTCACACAAAACCAGTCGAAAATTAGTCGTTATCACAATAATCTCGTCGTTATCACAACAATTCCGTCGTTAACACGCAACATGGGGCGATGTCACAAACGCGACACGTTTAATAAAGTCTTGTGAGTATGGATTTTTCCTGTCCCAATAGAGTCACAGACCAAGTCATGTTGGTGAGTTTGTCAGTATTGATGTACCAGTTAATGTGCTAGTTAGTGATGCTAGTGTCACATACTGCAGTACTGAGGCGAAGACAAGTGTCGTTATTGAGACTTGAACCATGCATGCGCTGACTGAGAGTTAACAATTATAATGACACGCATCGAATTGATGTTCGACACAATACACACATGTGCGCAATGTGAGTTTGAGTGAACAGTACAGTACAAATACGTAGTAATTCTGGGGCTTAACGAAGGTAGGTACAAGTTTGGAATTTGAGCACTGTAGAACGGATATGCTAGGCATCACTGATGCTGTCACTCAGCTTTGATCGCTGCAATTGCAGCGAATGTGCACCCCTTTGATTCACCCCCTTTGATGCATGAACAAACCCTAGCGTTATACAGTCCTTAGCACCGCTTTGATTCACCCCCTTTGATGCATGAACAAACCCTAGCGTTATACAGTCCTTCTGTAGAACTCTCCACAATAATTGCCCCCCCCAGCTCGATAGACAATGCGCATTCTGTATTCTACTCAAATACTCCGGAGTGTGCAATGTACACACTCAATCGCATACTTCTAGAGAATTCGTTTTAACCATGTATGTAGCGTGGGGGGATGCTGTGGAGTGGAATTATTGTGAAGAGTACCGAAGGGCCGTGCAAGGTGTAAACTATGCATGGGTTGCACATTGCAGCAATTATAACGATCAACACTACGAGGAAGTCATAATGACATGAGGGGCCACTGTAGACTTCTACATGTGGATACCCCACGACTCACAGTTAAGTCCAAACTTTTACTGGTAGTGTGCCTGCTGCATATCCTGTCGTTGAGCCCTTCACTCAAGGTACAGCGCACAGACGTAAACACTTAATCAAATATTGCATGACGCATTGTGAACTCAAATTCATGAAAGGTTTAGGTTTCTATTCTCCACTACTGTACAGTACAACCACAATGGCCTAAGGTAGCTCACGTTCATGGCGTGACGCTGCCATCACAAATGAGCACAATGACCGGTACATAGCAACTGCTGCCATCATAGCTAAGATTGATCTCGACAAGGGTATACCCAATGCAAGGGAACTACAGCAGTCAGGCATGGAGAGGCAGCGAGCCCACCATCGTGCTTCAGCCTTGTCAAGTGTCCAAGTACAATGCCCTTTGATTAGTTATATAAATTTTATTTATAGCCAATCATAAGTTACAAAGACTTCATTGTTGAATTTGCAGTCTCAAGCCCACAAGCACCAGCCACCACTTGCAGAGAAGGGCTCCTACCCTCGCAGCCTTCAGCTGATGTTGTAAAACATAATGCATTCTATCTACTACGTAGGATATAGCTACGCTACACCAGATTTCGTGCCAAAACAGCGCAATAAGACCAGAACGATCACATTCATTTGGAGCTGCGGCGGCCTGTGGCGTATGGTGCGTTTCATCTAAGGCCCTGTTCGTGGAACAAAAACACACCAACACTGAACGAATTACGTTTGATTGGCTGATGTATCCGTAAACCGGATGGTTTCTATGGTAGACACGTCCAGTGTCAGCGATTTTAACACGGGACACAGGGTCCCGTGTTGCAAGCATCAACCCTGAGCTCCAATACCACTGAACCCATCATGACCCACTCATCAAGTTTCGCTGACACCAAGCCTGCAAGGACATGGCAAAGAGGTCGGCAACTGAAGCCGCACTTGTGGAGAGCTTCGACGTGGGCCCTCCCACAAGATCTGCCGCTTGATGCTGACATCATCCGAAGCGATGGCAGCTCAACCATGGTTGAAAGCGACTCCGACAACACTGTAGCACCCCAAACGGCACCCTTCGAACGGAAGCTTTTCTCCGGGCGCAAGAAGCTCAACAAGGCAGCGCGTGGCAAAGAGAAGAGCCCTTCGCATGCGGAGTCCTTGTTGAAAGGGCTGGAGTCTGTTGGCTCGGGTCTACAGTCTCTTGGGACAGCAGTTACAGCGGCGCATTTAGTGCCGGACAATGCGATCAACAACAAGATTATTTCCTCGTTGGAAGTTCAGACCGCTGCAATCAATAGACAATCGGGACAGTTGGAAAGACTCCTTGAATTTCTAATTAATCGTGGATAAAAGTCAAGTGAGTTTGAACAATGCTTGAGCTATTTTGTCTCTACGATACTTGGCTACGCCGCGCAAAGCTCCATCTGTCTCAACAGTGTTTTGTTTGGAAGTCGGGATCGGTTGACAGTAGTCGTTTCTTGTCGAGTCATCGCCTTCCCCGTCGAAGAGGGGGTCATTCATACGCTGCATCATGTTGTGCAAAACCATGCATGACATTACGTGCTTCACAGTCGTCTCCAACCGTTTCTCTGTCATCGGTCCCTTAAGCACGCGGAAACGCTCCTCGAGGCGACCAAACGCACACTCAACGGCCATACGGGTACTTGACAAGGCGTAATTGAAGTGCGCTTGTCGCGGGTTCAATGGGCCCCAACCTTCTTCATGTTGAAGGTATGGCACCATTAACCAAGGGAACAAGGAGTAACCGGAGTCGCCAATTATATAGCACCCCTTGGGGGCTTTGGCGCGGAAAGTATTGCCCAGTTCCGACAATTTCCAGATCTTTTTGTCCGAAAACGATCCCGGCCGCATGTCCACACTCATGAACGACCCAGCGCTGTCGACAACAGCTTGAATGTTCAACGACGTGTCGCCGTGTCGATTGTAGAACCCTTCATGTAGACGTGGACGCAGGATTTCGATTAAGGTCCCATCTATTGCACCAACGA
>NW_009798353.1:45796-47178 GCF_000520075.1 Aphanomyces astaci | reverse complement strand
GGATGAACGTTTCTTGATTGCAACGCAGGTTGTTTTGAAACCATTGGTCGTATTGGTTGTCCCCAAGCATTGAATCGAAGTCGATGGCGTTGATGGTCAGTATATTGAATTTGGTTGATTTTTGTCTTTCAACATCACAAGCTAGCGCAACACACACACCCGTCACAGCAACAGCGGCACGCTGAGATGGCATCACTCACAAGTCGTCCACCAACAGAAGCAGCAGCACCACCAACAGAAGCACTAGCACTACAAACAGCGCCGACTATAGCACCACCGGCAGAGGGACCACAAAACAAAACATCACCCACAACAGCACCACCGTAAGCAGCACCACCAACAGCCCCACTCACAGTACCAACACCACGTTCAGGACTGGTGACGGCACCACTGATAGCAACAGTACCAAGAGCAGCAGAACCAAGAGCGGCACTACCAGTGGCCACACCATCAACAGCAGGAACAAGCCCGGTACCAAGGAGATGCGACCAGAAAACTGTGGCGCCACCACGACTAGCTCCACAAACTGAACCAACGCCCAGAGCATCACAACGAAGTACAGCAGCAGCACCCAGTGCAGCGCCAACGACAGTGGTATCGCGAGCAGCAGAATCACCCAAAGCGGTGCCATCGCGACCGGCGCCATCGCGACCAGCTCCATCAATAGCGGAGCTACTGACAGCAACATCATGAGAAGCATCAGCGCAAACGATATCTGCAGCAGCACCAAAAGGCGTAGCACCAACACCAGCACCAGTATGAGCAGTTGCACCAGGAGAAGTACCAGTGACGCCACGAGCACCGAGAAAGCTAACACCACAAGTGCCGCCAGGGATATCGCCAGTGTGTCCACCACTTTCCCCCATACGTACTAGTGCAATCGTGCAGTGTTGTTCTCCGGACAGCAGTATCGACGAGTGTTGAAATACCGGATATCAATTTCGGATAATTCGACATTCAGGGTTCAAATTGTGTTCGGTGATTTTGCCCGAACAGGGCCTAAAGACTACAGATCGGCCATCCTCTCAGGAGGAAACGTTTTACTATTAAACGCCTCGGTTATTTCAGTTAAACCCCCGTAATGTTGACGTTAAATTATTTTTACTTACGTTTTTTATCTGGTAAATAGGTTAACAGCTGTAACAGCTGTAAACATCCTGAATAATCCGGATACAATGGAAACGTTCATACGGATAAGTGCTGTATACAAAGACCAAGATATACTTGATGCTCCTTTTCGGCCAAAATGTGCCTGGCTCCATATATTTCCATACAAAAAGGCTGGTTGGTTTAAATTCTATTACTCGATCAATTTTTCACCAATCGAAATTTTGAACCGTAACTTCTGTTGGTCTTGACCAGTTCTATCGTTATTACGGCTA
>NW_009798353.1:40765-45223 GCF_000520075.1 Aphanomyces astaci | reverse complement strand
CTTCTGTTGGTCTTGACCAGTTCTATCGTTATTACGGCTAATTTTCCTAAAAAATATCAATACAAAGTTGGAATAGCTGTCGAAAGACAAGGCATTTTTTTGTAGTCTTTAGTTGAAATGCACCATACGATTAATTTCGGCCTACGCCACAAGCCGACAAAGTTTCGCCGAGGGCGACTGGTGGCTTAAAGCACACTGTGCACGATTGAATCGTGGCCACCAGGCTTCAATTGCAACACCTTGTGGCTGAGTCGTTGTACTCATTCGCTGGGTGCTGTTGAATGCAGCAGGACTATGCCGCTACCCTATATTTAGACCAGCTATTACCCACCATCGTCAACAAACTCACCGACAATAGCTTGACATTTGACACCCTCAACTTCTCAGGACATGACTGAAATTGGGATTCACTGTCAGTACCTCCGCAAACATTATAACTTGAAAACACTTTACCACTTGATCCCTTCATTACCAGTTCCATGGTTGATTTGACCCGAAATACTGTTTCAATGTTTGGGATTATGCCACGCGGAACACTTTTTAGCCCGTAGCCCTGTAACCTGGAACTCCGTCCTACCCCCGATGAGTACATACGATGCTAAATCCCGGGGGTTAGCTGCATGACCAGTGGTTAGCTATCGCTAATCACGTAACCCCTAGTAAGAGGTGAAGCGGTCCGAGCTTCCAAAGAGAGTTCCATATAAATTGTTTTCTGAGAATGAAATAGTTGTGCTGTATAACGGGAATTGTACCTCCAGTATTGACATGACTTATGAAAGTCATAGTTAGGATCAAGTTGGTTGTATACACACCACAAAAGCATTCGGACAATTCCGATCATATGTAACAGCCATGAAACATCGGCATAATTTACACAATCCGAACAGTGCACGCAAAGAAATTGATTGGGGAGATAGTGAAAGCGCTTGTGGAGATCCAGCCTTTGGGTGCAACAACCTACTTAAAGGTATAAGATCAACGATGTGCAAGTAAACATAGCAATCTAGCGAGAGTCCAAAATTGGAAGGGTGATGACGCTTTGCCTTGAAATATCCTTTTGACACATCATAAACAAGTCACCATATCGTCGTAACGTTACTGTATTAGAATTGCTGGATCTTGCTGTGAGTAGGACGGTCAAGTGTCCTTGAAGTTCAAGTCGTCGCATTCTCACTACACCGTTGACTGTAATTAGTGCGGACCGCACTCATTTTCAACCTCTACATCAGACCTACGGCACATATATTAGTGTGGACCGCACAATACAGTATCTCAATCCGCACTTCATATTATGGGATTGGAGAAAAAGTGCGGACCGCCACCAATATTAGAGAAGCCAATATGGAGAATTAGTACGGACTTTTATCCTGATTTTGTAACTGGGATTTCTCACAAAACGCCACATCCCAATTCAGCATTGAAGTACAAAGTCAAGCGAAAAGACATAACGTTATGATATCCAATACCGTATTCAGGGATTTCTATGACTTCCAGAGCAATTAGGCCTCGTGGCATACACCAAACACTAATATTGATCGCGAACTACTAGTAGTTACCAACCACTCACTTATTTTGGGAATTCCATCACACATGTATTAGTGGGGACCGCACTAATTTTCAATCTACACTAATTCTCAATCCGCACTGATTAGGGTCGATGGTGTACCAACAAGTACTTTCACCTTGTGCTCAAAACTACGTGCTATTACAGTACAGTGTACTACTTCGAAGTAGTAGTTTGTAAATTGACATGTACAGCAACAACACGCGTCCAAGGGTTGCCCTCTAGAAGCATGTCCTCATTATCCGGCGGTTCGTTGGAAATACACTGTAACGCCTCGGGATTGGGTACACCCCTTGGGTGCGTCAGAATTCCATAGGAGGGTCGTTTAAGAACTACTAGTACCCGTACGTTTGGGCGAAACGTCTACCAAAATACGGGGCGTCCTACTAGTTTCGCAATTCAACATCATTTGTTAAGCTATTTAGCCCCATACATCCCACTCTAAGTGGGCTATGTTTCAAGACGAACAGAGTAATACTCCGTGAGGAGAAGAGTACCCCATTTGCGTCCCTTGGGCAGTTGACTTGTTCTAACGATATGTCGAAAATTGAAGTATTTTTAAAGCCATAGCAATAAAATTTTCATTTGATAACCTTTTTCACAGTTCAAATGCAGTTCGCGAATAAGTATTGTAATTATATTTGAAAGGGACTTTTAAATTGCACTAGGTAGTACTAGTACTACGTGTAAGTTACTATAGGAAACGTTACATGGCTTTCCAGCGAATAGTATTCGCTGGTTTCGGTCATAATTTTAGGTGTCTGAATAACATGATTCTACAAATCATAGGCTAAAATTTGGAGATGTTTCGAGCAAAATGAACAAGGTATCAAAATTTGGGAGATGAGGGAAATATGGTATTCAAATGGCATTCTACGTATTAATCCATTCGTGCGAAGAAATCCTTGTGCTGTACTGTACCACGTTATATTTTGCCTTCATTGAAAAATTGTGGCAAAATTTTGTCTTAAAATATGCATTATTTAATCGACATTGCAACGATCCGGATAAGTCAGCAAGCGGTCAAGCATTTGGTACTGCGAATCTGTCGAACTGTCGACCTGCCCTCTTCCAAGGGACGCTGACATAACAGCCTCAATACACTACAAATCGCCACAAATGTGGAGATTTTAAGCTTGATCTCTTCCCGTTTCACTCACCGTTACTGAGGGAATCCTTGTTAGTTTCTTTTTCCTCCGCTTAGCTTAGTTGTTGTATGCTTAAATTCAGTGGGTAGACTTTCTGCTATCAGGTTCAAATTGGATTCCATACTTCTCTCATCTCCTTGGGAGACGGTTCGCCCATACGTACGGATATTCAGTCACACTACTACTATCACTTAGGATACCAGTGTTTTTACCACCCATCCAGTACAATCATCCACGAAAATGAGTCCATTCACATTCTAATCGAGCGAATTTCAACATTTCATTATTCGATTAACGATCTCCCCCACAGTAGCCATCTCGACAATGAAGTTTGGTGCGTTTATTCTTGCCTCTGCTGCCGCGGCCAGACAGTCGGTCATGTCTTTGTCATCGACGGAAAAGGCCATCTTGGGTGTCAATTTGGCCGAGTGGGAGAACGAATTCGGCTCGTTCGCCACTGAACACGGCCTCCTCCCCCGCACCCCCACCACAGAAAGCGCCCGCACGGAAGGAGCCATCCTCGACGACAAGCTGCAGCGCTTGCTGGACACCAAGTTCGAGGCGGAGCTGGCGCAGGAACAAAACCCCGACGCCGTCTTTAGCTGGAAGAACCCTTTCGCCCTCCTCAATGAAGCCGAGTTCAAACGCCACGTGGCCATTTCGTTTGAACAAGATGGTCAGCAATTCCTCAATGGCACCAACGAAGTCGAAGTCGCCCCCCCGGCGTCCCATAGGGAAGCTGCCGTTGACTGGTCGACCCGGTGCAACCCGCCCGTGCGCGATCAGGGCGAGTGCCTGTCGTGCTGGGCACATGCAGCGGTGGGGGTTGCGGAGGCGGCCCACTGCATCGCCACGGGGAACCTCTTGAGTTTGTCGGTCCAGCAAGTCACGAGCTGCTCGACTAAGGGGGGCAGCGCCGGCTGCAACACCGGGTATCCTTCGTACGCCATCGACTACGCGGCCGAAGGACTGTGTCTGGACAGCTCGTGGCCGTACCGAGGCCAGACTGGCACGTGCAACAATCAATGCACCAAGCAGCGCTTGGCCATCGGCGCCAGCACCCACACGTCGGGCGAAAGCGGACTGATGAATGCACTCAACAAGCAGCCGGTGGTCGTTACCGTGGCGTCGGCCAACAGCGTGTGGAAGAACTACGTGGGCGGTGTAGTCTCGGCTTGTCCGGCCGCGCGCTCGGACCACGCCGCCATCGCCGTCGGATATGACGGCCAGTCGTACAAGATCAAGAACTCTTGGGGCACGCGATGGGGGGATGGTGGGTACATCTACCTGCGCGCCAACGCCGGCGGCAGGGGCACATGTAACGTCGCGGAAGACGTGTCCTTTCCCAAACTCGGCGCGTCCCCCGACCAATCTAACCAGCCCAACCAGCCCAATCAGCCCAACCAGCCCAACCACCCCAATCAGCCCAATCAGCCCAACCAGCCCAACCAGCCCAACCAGCCCAATCAACCCAACCAACCCAACCGCCCCAACCACCCCAATCAGCCCAACCAGCCCAACCACCCCAATCAGCCCAACCAGCCCAACCAACCCAATCAGCCCAACCGCCCCAACCACCCCAATCAGCCCAACCAACCCAATCAGCCCAACCACCCCAATCAGCCCAACCAGCCCAACCAACCCAATCAGCCCAACCGCCCCAATCAGCCCAACCAACCCAACCGCCCCAATCAGCCCAACCACCCCAACCAGCCCAATCAGCCCAACCACCCCAACCACCCCAAC
>NW_009798353.1:32575-40665 GCF_000520075.1 Aphanomyces astaci | reverse complement strand
CACCCCAACCAGCCCAATCAGCCCAACCACCCCAACCACCCCAACCGTCCCAATCAGCCCAACCACCCCAATCAGCCCAGCCACCCCAATCAGCCCAACCACCCCAATCAGCCCAACCAACCCAACCAGCCCAATCAGCCCAGCCACCCCAATCAGTCCAACCAACCCAACCGCCCCAACCGCCCCAATCACCCCAAACAACCCAACCGCCCCAACCAACCCAACCACCCCTATCAGCCCAACCAACAAAATCAGCCCAACCGCCCCAACCACCCGAACCAACCCAACCAGCCCAATCATCCCAACTAGCCCAAGTCCGGCTGCGACAACTGCAACGCGTGCTACTACCCCGGCGGTATTTCGTGCTTGTCAACCTTTAACAAGGCCGACTGCGAGTACTACAGCGCCATGTACTGTACGGCACCATGTGGTGCGCCAACTAGGCTCTCGTCGAATTGTTGATTGTAGTACTTACTGTAGTAGTAGTAATCAACAATCTAATGTATGGCATGTGTCGAGCGTGAGGACGATAGACGAACGATTGCGAACTGCTACAAACAAGGCATTTTTTTGTAGTCTTTACCGTACTTGAGTTCAGAATAATTTAACCATAATTTGAAAACCTTTATGAAAAATAATGGTTTTTCCAAAAAAACAAGTGAAAAACCAAAACGCAAAACCAAACGTGCCATCCCTTGTAATTAGTGAAGATAAGGATTTGATCATTTCGCAGTTGTTTCCAATATGGCTCACAGTGTCGTTGGAGTCGACGCCGAGGATGAAAGGGTATCACCGCTGGAATCACCGATGGATATCGCACGATATTGACAAGTTAAACAACTGTGTTATGTCGTTCGAATCGACGGGCTTGAAGAAAGGAGTGGCGCCAGGACTCGTTTTCCGAATAGCCACCTTGACGACCTGTACCCATTGTATTGTTAGTTGGGCCATAACCGTAAAACTGTTGTCAAATGCGCAATGGAACTAAACGATATGTAGCGTTGCGATGGGGGTCGACTGCTTCTGCTACTGCTCTTGGTTGTGGGGGGCCATGTTCACCGTGCAAGTCGTCCACCGCTCGAAGTCTTTCTAGTCGCCGCCTCTCAGGAACTCGCAGTTGACGCCCACGACGGTGGCTCCGGTGTAGCCTTCATCGGGGATTGCGTAAACAAGACAAGTCGTTCGTCCAGAACTTGCTCCAGGGTTTGAAACTCGGAAAGGCATGCGATGGGCACATCTGTCCACCTACAGTACCAGTAAAATCAACGAGACTTCCCTTGGATCTCTTGACGAACTTGTGCGTGTGGAGAGAATAATATTGTCAACCAACACAGCCGTTGGGGTGACAAAGTTGCCCGATCGGTCCATTATTGTATACAGAAATCAATTGACAGTGAATCGTCGCTGATTTAATAATAATAATATTTTATTCTATTTTTATTACTACGTAGTACTACGTAAATGATTACTACGTAGTACTACGTAAATGAATACAGTAGTCCCCCGCAATAGGGAACCCACAATAAATCAATATCCTCGCAAAATACATTCGTTCACAAGATGGTGCAAAATAAATTTAAAGAGGCTGATTGAAATTTCAAACGACACATGTTGCGAAAATGCACTTGGTTGTCAAAATGCCGTCAACCTCGACACGGATGAGACTCACTGTCGGGCAAAAGCGCTCACTATTGACGCACCACAAGTCCATCTGGCATGAGAGGACTTGAAGTGCGAATTTGGGCTCAGCATGCGTTTGGGCTGCCACGTGTGCCCCAAAAGTCGACTATGCGACTATGTCTCGTTGGCTCAACACCCAGAGTGACCACATGGACGTGCATCCGTCACATAAATCAGCACACAAACCTCGCCTACCAGACACAAACAGTAAGTAACTCTAACTGCTGGCGCCATACGGGTATACTGGACGAAGAGATGTATGATTTAATCGAGAGTATGAACAACCTTTGAGGAATATAATGTGCGCATTGTTGTTGGTGTGCGTTTTGTCTTCTGGAGGTTGCCAGGGTATCAACCCCCTCCGAATATGATGTCCATTTTTGACAGTGAATCCAAGCACTTTCCAATACCATATGCTAACTCTTGTCCAATCAGAATCGAGCTACCCATCAAACATGCCTTTTTAACTTTATACTTGTGTAAATTGAAAACCTCTAAAACCATATCGACAACAAAGGTTCCCTATTGCGGTGGACTACTTTACAGAGAATCTATTGAATCGTCGCTGAATTCTTCATGAATGGCGCTGTAGTTTAGGTTGAGAATATTGTCAAATCGATTCGAAACTGGAGCCTCAAAAGCTTGGACGGTTTAAGGCAGGGATGTTATCCGAACTATTTTCGAGGATTTTGAAAATATATCGAAAACATTTCTTAATTTCTATATAAAACATGCAACACCCTGCTTTTGAAGTTGTGTGTTATCCGGAAAAATTCACGTTTTAGCCAATCAGGAGTCGTATTTTCGTCCATGCTTGAAAATGAATGTTCGCAGACCAGCCCCTCAGCAGAATCGAATGTCTTAAGAGAATGGATTAAAGAACCTCCTAAGCCAATCAAATCACGTGCTGGTCAATTTCTACCAATCCAAACGTTTGACTCGGGCCAGTCTCTCCGCCATGGTCAAAACCATATATATACTAATCGTTGTATAGTATAGTTTGTACAAGCTTAAATCGGATCAAATGGATTCGAATGCTATTTGACGAAATGACTCACAAGTCCAAATTTGGATGAAATGCACAATATCAACCAAACAAGAAAGGTCTCGATATATTGTTGCACTTGTAGCAAATTCTTATGATCCCAGAACTGACAATGATGTTCCAATCGAAACCACTCGGAGGCTCCGTGTTATCGTTCAACAGTTCGACACGGTGTAGCAACAGGATAAAACATGCGTAGTAGGATTCGAGCTCGTCATGTGCTTACTATTTTATCGTGAGCTCAAGACTACAAGATTGGAAAGGAGCCGATGTTATATGACTGCATATAGACTTATTTGTCTAGTAGTATGCTGCAGAGATGTCTTACTTAGCCTTGGTAGATGTCGTAATAATCCACATGGGTGCCGGAAACCAGCGTCGGCCCAAATACATGCGACACACACAGCTGCGCCGACACATTCACATCGACGTATGTGCCCTACAATAACAAGTGCATTGGTCTTAACGTTATAATATAAATGAGACATATAATCATATTTCATTCAGTATATACCAACGGAAATATACACTAATTTGTCGATGCAGGACTGATATCTAATTGAATGAGCTTACATCGGCTTGGAGTTTTTTAAACATGCGCTGGAGGGCCGGGTCCGTCGCAGGTCCATCTCGGATCTACATTGCATCCATGAATATAGTAATTACATGCGTATATATATAGTATAATATAGTAATTATATGCGTATATATATATATTTATTTATATATAGTATAATCGCCCACCTCGTTTCCCATTTCCGTTTGCATGGGTCCTGGCGCGAAATTGAGGCATTTCACACGCGTCGTGTCTTCTTCCGTGGCCACCACTCGGAAATGCATGTCGCGAGCCGCTACAAGACCGGAGGTGCATGTACTCAATGCAGAGAAAATAATAAATAAACATAGATATAATATACATAATAGAGAATATATTTATAATACATTATATATATTTAATATATTTAATATATATTATATATGTATATGTATATATTAAATAGAGAATATATATATAATTTATATATATATATATATTAAATTTTGAACGAGTTTTCATATGTATTACAGTATCAATCAAGGACAAGCCATGTCAACCAATCATCCGTACCTTTGAAAACACAGTAGAGTCCACAGGTGGCGAAGGGTTCAATAGCGTTTAACGAACTAACGTTGATCAAGTAGAGCACTGGTGATGGCACTACAGCACTCTATATCAATTTATAACTGAAATGGGAACTGTACATACCTCTAGCCGCCTGAGCTTGGGTGCCATACATTTGCAAGAGTCTAGATATATTCACTATGGTTAGTCGAAGTATGGACATTTGATCTTGCCGTTTGTTGATCCATAGTACGGAATTCACGTTCAGTTCCATGTGCCGTCGAATCACTTGGGGAGATGCCACTTCGGCAATGCGTCCCACTTGGCCCAAGGATCCAGCGTTGTGGACCACCACAACACGGTCGACGGACGCGACTACTTGTGCTTCCTCAAGGAACGTGTCGATGGCAGGTCCGTACGTCGAGTCGTCACTCAAGTCCACGACGGTCTGCGTCACATGGATGCTATGGCTGGTCTGCGTACAGTACAGGTGAATCATATGAGCTTGATCAAGTACCCTAGCTCGAACTCATACCTGGCGTTGCCAAGCAGCAGTGACGTCGGCCGCCGTGGCTGCCATACCAGCCGCGTCGCGGGACCACAGGTACTACAGATTCGATGAGAACGACAGATGGAGCTGGATGGACTATCTCCATGAAGAACTTCTCTACCAAGTGCAGATCTCCATCGTCGGCGGAGGCTTTGTTCGCTGCGAAGGCCAAGGCCAGTGCACGGCCAAACCCGCGGGACCCTCCCGTCACCAGCACAACCCACGCCATGACGACGAATGCCCAAAATATAGTACATTTATCCAGATACGTTACATCAATCAAGGATTTGCTAAAATGTCCGAGTCCCTAAATGTTTGTACGGATAAACTATATTCGGATAAAGCTCGTGATTGTGGTCGGTGAGCAAAATCGTTCGTGTCTGGCCCTGCAACATGGAAGGCAACCCAGTCGCCGTTGTCGATGCTGCGTGTGCGATATCCTCCGTTTGCGTTTCCGTTGCTGCGATGCTTAACCGTGCTGCAGACAATTACAATGTTTTGAGTCAAAACGAGCAACAAGGTCTGATTTGTAACAAAGCTCGAACATTCGTTCGACGCTCGCATCGCACCAAAGGAATGTCCTTTGCACCTGCTATCGCTGCTTCTTCTGCTTGGAAGCAAGGCGGGGCTATACGAGTACATGGCAGGACGTTCGGCCAAATTCGACGATGTTTATCGTGTCCGAATAATGCTGGTTAGACGATGTTTATCGTCCCAAATCAAGGTAAAAATGTATGTTTGATGCCATTAAGGCCCAGTACGAAGTACCAAACTTCCGGAGACTCCTCCAATCAAATCACACAGAGTGTCCGGGATAAAATTAATATTATCCAGGACATAAAATACCTCCTGGGAGTCTCCGGACCACAAACAGACAGACAATTCGTTCGATGTAATTGTGCGATGGACTCAAACGCAGCCATTTGTGCTGCTGTGGTTGCCGCTGTGCAAGCTGTAGTCTCGCACGACGGACGAAACAACCCTGGCCCGAAGGTGCACAAGATCGTTGTACCTAACTCCTCATGGGAGACTGTTAAAACCAACCCAGGTTACGACCAATGGTTTCGTCGCTACCTGCGATGTCGGCGCTCAGTGTTCACGACGATTGCACGCAAAGTCGATGCCAAGTGGACCCAAGTTCACGGACGACTGTACCACAACACAGCCATCTTGGTTGACGATCGCGTAGCCTGCGCGATGCACTACTTGACGCATGCCGATGGATACGATGCGACAGCGTTAGTCTTTAGGATCAGCAAGACGATGGTGAGAACGTACACGTTGCAAGTTTGCCAGGTTCTATGCCAGTGCTACTTAGCCGATGCTGTTGGCATGCCCACATCTCAAGCTGCGTGGGAGACAATTCGTGGTGGGTTTGAAGACGTCGCTGGCGTGCCAAACGCCTACGGTGCTATCGATGGAACCTTGATAGCAATCAAACGGTTCACGGACTATAATGGGTGGTATTGTCGCAAGGGTTTCCCTGCCTTCAACATGCAGGCCGTGGTCGACGACAAGATGCGGTTTATGTCGTACTCGATTCATTCTGGGAGTCAAAACGACAAAGCCTTGTTCCGCGAGTCACAGTTCGGCAAATCCTGCCATCAAAACGTTCCCCGGGGTGGTTGTTTTGTGGCCGACGGCGGGTACAAGTTATACAGTCATATCCTGACGTCGTTTGCACTTCGATTTGGAATGAATGCTGACGAAGCCCACTACAATCTCCTACACAGCCGAACGCGAATGGCGGTGGAGTGTGCATTTGGGCTGTGGAAAAATACTTTTCGTATTTTTCAAGTCAATTTGTTGCATGGGTCGCCTGCCGAAATGGTCTTGCTCATCAAATCAACGCTGGTACTACACAATTGGTTTATCGACGAAAAATCAATTGAAGCAGGTATCCCTAGAGTAGAAGACTATGAAGAGTGGATGCATATTGGTGGCGACGTAGTCTACGAAAGCGAAAGAAATCTAGTTGATGGTGTTGCAGCTCAACATGTCCGTGACCAAATCAAAACATATCTTTTTGAAAATGTAACTGCGAAATAAACCAAAAACATTTCAATTGAATATTATTGTTTGGATTCAAAAACATTAGCAACTTCGCTTGAATTTCATTTCCACGCTCTAAGGCCGCAATAGTCCTTTCGTTCATCACACCTGTTGAAACTAATATTTCCTTCGTTTCCGCCAATAATGTCGCCACTGTAGCAATGCTCGAGTCCGGAACCGAACGAAATGCAGCAGCATCGACTAGTCATTTAGCCAACGCATCGCCCAAGGACACCAGACCGGCACCAATGTCAACCTTGGATTTGGATCGTTGTTGTCGCTGGCTCTCCAAGTCATCCACCGCCTTGCGCTTGTTTGCTTGACCACTGTTTTCTGTTGGGAATGGAACATCATCTCCAAACTCGACGTCGCCTAATCCTCGCATGTCCCCAAACGCTGCAACCATGTCATCCCAGTAAACGGGATAGTCGATAGGGATGTCGGAGTCGTTCCCCGTCGCAGCTTCCTTGATGCGAATAGCCTTGTACTTGGCACGGATGTCGTACTCCTTGTTCTTTAACGACGTTGTTGTGACAGCGTTATCTCCTCCAACAATAATGTTGAACTGCAGGCGCAGACGTTCCCACAAACTGCACTCCTTTTGATTTGAGTTGCACTTGCTGAAAGTCTCCTTGAAGCGGCCGTACCGGAGCTCGAGCAAAGTAACCACCATATCATCCCTGTAAAAGGTCGGTGGCAACGTGACTTGAACCACCTGATCTGCACACGCGGCGGCTTCGACGCCGACAGTTCCATGCATGGCTTCTTGGAGGAGCCGGACTTGTTCCTGAAGGTCTTTTTTCGTGGGTGTCTTTGCCTTGAGCGTCTTGGTCGGGCGAGTCATCTTCAAAAGTGGTGGTTTATCACGACGAATGTCGCCATTGGCGAATCTACGTCCAATCATGGGTCTCATTCCTGGTCTATCATCCGGTGACAAAACATTTTTGCCTTTTTCTTCTGACCAATAAGATTGGAGTTTAAATTTACCTCCGAGGACGGCCCGGAGACGACGAGTACTTCGCACTCCTTTTCATCAATATATATAGTTTTACTTCGAACTGGGCCTAACCAGATCATAGGTCAATTGTAAATACCCAAACAGAGTGGCCAATACCTTTCGAATTCAATTTTATAGGTATAAAACAGTTTTATACTAGTACAAACAAATCAAAATTAGGAGGGTCACAAAAACAACCGGAGCATAAATTATGGCAAAAAGAAATGGTCGAAGCTAGGCTCGAAACGCGGACTATGTCGTCTGCAACTTGGAATCAAACCAACACACTAACGATGCACCTTGCACTACAGTGGTATTTGACTGTTATAGTACAAGATTCGTGGCAACCAATTCAAACTGGGGACACCTACATAGTGTAGGACCGTGCTGTGGAAGTACAGTAAGCTCACATGTGTGCCGCCCTAGTGTGAAGCCTAGCAGGAGTCATTACTACCTGTACTACCTGTAGAATATATGGTGGTAGCCACATTCGACTATGGAGTAGATAGGCTTACAGTAGTATGATGAGCATTATTGAAAGCTGACCTTGGGGAGGGCATTCGATTGAATATAAGTGGAGTCAATTTGCTACTATAAGTGGAGTCCATTTGCCTGTTTAGTTTGCCTTGGGCTTAACGCGTTAATAGAGATGTTTAATATCGGT
>NW_009798353.1:0-4470 GCF_000520075.1 Aphanomyces astaci | reverse complement strand
TATTAACTGTCGACTCAATCTCTACCGACCCTGATGCCGGATACTAAGGAGAGTGCCGTCGTAATAAAAGAACACCTGAGCGATCACTAACTCAACACTAGCCGCCGTGAAAGGTCTCAACTCAACTTTCGCCTGAGCTACATAGAGTAACCTTACAACCTACGAGCTATGCCCCTGGAAGTAAGTCCTTGTTGTCAACCGTGAGTGCTACCAACTGTAGGGAGTTAATAACACAGAGGAAATTGTAAAACTGATTGATTGGTGTTATCTACATCTACATGCATGGCTACTCTGACTATACTATATCTAATGCTATACATACGTGCGCACTGCAGAAGGAACTTCTAGTGTCCATGGGGCCGAGCACGCCGCACGCCAATCGAGCTTGGTCGTAAACTGACTTTAACAGAGACGTCTGTTCTGATTGGTCGATAACCCTATGACGCCACTGGAGTGACGTCGCTACATCAATATTCACCCCGTCGCAGCTATAAATCCGCTGCTTTCAAACGAGTTTTGTTGACACTAGTTGTTGAACCACCTTTTTGTATGTTGTAAATCTACTTATTTCATGTACTCGCTACTTACAATGAGCACATAACGCACACATAAACAACTGGCAGAACGAACCACCACTAGCCTTAACGGCTTGGACGCTCACACTCTGCAAGTGATCAGCCTCCTACAGCACGCTGGCGAATCGCCCGAGACCCTAGCATGTATTAGCATGTATTCGTTTCTTCGACACAGCCAAGATACAGCAATGTCCGCGCCAAGCTGTGTGCCCTACTGTATCACGCAGCAACACACAGAGCATGTCTTGGACGTTGCTGCCGCGTTGGAAGTTGGTAAGGTTGGCTGCCATGTTTGGGTGACCTTTCCAAATCTGGGTATCATGGATATTATGATGCAGCTAACATATTACGATGACCGCATAGCGAAAATAACGTGTCAGCACAGCCTTACGGTAGAGTTTGGAGTTTTCATGCTGGAGGTTGGTTCATATCCCGCCGATGACTCAACTCTATACTTCGAAGTACTTTAATCATTTTTGAGTTTGCGGTTCAGCATTGAAGGTTCAGTTTGTCCTACAATTCTACCGGTATCACCACCAGCTTGATGAAAACTGGATTTAAATCGGAGGCACAAACTTTAATTCACACTGGTAGTGATGATAAATCGACGAACTCGCTGTGTACACGGTCATCATGGTGGGTAAATTGCCCTATTTCATTGTATCGTTTCCGTACTCATGGTGAATCTATCCAAGATATTGTGCCAAATCCGTGAGATGACCCGATAATCAACGTGATTTTTGCATTATTCGTACACGTTAAACGACGGGGGTATCGTGCTGACGAGGTGGTACATGGAGTGATCTATCATGTCTGCTGTAAAAGTTGTGCGTTCATCGGCAGTAGAGCCGTCGTCAGGGCACTCATTGTGTGCTTTCCGTTCTCAAAGTTTACTGACTGAAAGTGAAACATGGATGACTCCCACAAACAGGGATGGCGTATCTCTGTCTGGCAACGCCATTTCGGACATGAACGGTATCCGGTAACCGGTTAATTTCGGCCAATGAAAACACTTTCATATATGCTTGACAGACAGAGACATGAACAAAAACTTTCCCCGACCAGGCCCTAAGTAACTGTTATTCTAAATTGGCTAAGTTAACTTACATGTTAAACTGGTTTTTTACGTTACATACAGTCCGCGCCACTAGTATAAGGTATCCATTATTTTGCGAATAAGTTTTGAGAAAAGACAAAATTATGATTGATTGATTGGTCGCACATTTTGGTACTGGACTCAGTTCATAATAGTCAATAGTGATAGAAATATGTCGCGAAAACCAATTTGGCATAATTAGTGCTGATTCAGATATACTACGTAGTACTACTAATAGTACTACAAAGTAGTTCTGGTGACGAGGTTGAAAATTAGTGCGGACCGCACTAACAAAAAAATATACTCGAAATAATTACGGTCAACCCTATCATTCCGCTGCGCATAGTGCCTATTTCGGCTAAATTTGGTGATTTTGTTACTACCGTATGTATACCCCCCGCTTCAGTACCTATGATTTCTCCGGTTGGACCTGTACCAGTTTGGAACATATTGGCCAATGACGAACATTTTCATGGTTCCGGTTGGGCGTGTACCTAATTGTCTCTAATTGGACACAAATATCCAATCACCATGCGTTAATTATTTTCATCCAATGAAATATAAGTCCTGTGATGGATTTAGACCAATGCGCATGCCTGAATAGTTTTCAAGATACCGCTTGGAGCTGTACCGGTTGTGATCAGATTTCACTGACATTTTCATAACGTTAGGTACTGAAGCGGGGGGTATACGTTAGTGCTAAACTGTTGACCCATTAAGGCAAGGTACAACTTTCTACATTCCGGAACGGAGGTAGTACATATGTACATGTACTGAGATTACAAATAGAGATCCGCTTTCTACTTCGAAGTACCTATCAACGAATATACTCTAATTTCCCTAAACGATGGGAATCCGGTGGGTTGGGTTGAACGACTTGCCCACCTAGTCGTTTTCACTGGCCGATTTCATTTTCCTTTTCGCGCTACGATGGTCAAAGTCCTCATCGCCCTCAGCGCATTGGCGGTTGCCACCACGGCTGGCTCCGTCACGGAACTCCCCGAGTCTGTGACCAAGCTCATCGACTACTCCGCAAACCCTTGCGACGACTTTTATCAATATGCGTGTGGCGCGTGGTATAAGGATGCTGTGATCCCCCCGAACAGATCCATCACCGATACGGCGTTCTACAAGATGGCCATCCAAAACGAAGCCGTGTTGACGAAGATTTTGTCTGACAACAAGACCAAGCTTGGTGAGTTTTACCACTCCTGTTTGGACACGGCTACGCTGTCGTCGCTCGGCCTGACTCCGTTGGCCGACTCGTTCAAAGCCATTCGGTCGGCCAACACCAAATTGGACCTCCTCGTCGTGGCTGGTGAATTGGCCAAGAAGAACGGCATCCCTGCCTTTGTCGACATTAAGGCCAGCGCTGACGCCAAAGACTCGACCAAGAACGCCCTCTTTGGTGTCCCATCCCCCCTGTCGCTGCCTCACTCGTATTACAAGTCCGACTGGAGGATCATCGAAGCCGACTACAAGGTGTACATTACGTCGGTGTTGCAGTTGGCTGGCTACACTGCCGAACAAGCGGCGGCTGCGGTACCGGTGATCACCCGCTTTGAACGCACTGTGGCCTATATCGGCCTCTACAAATTCGAGGAGCCGGAGAACGCTGTGTCTCCGTACACTGCGTTTACGTTTTACGAACTGGACCAGAAGTACCCGCTGCTCATCGGCTCGTGGCTCAAGGCCAACGGCTTCAACGTCCACGACCAGTCCGAGGGGTCGAACGACTGGGTGGGTTTTACCAAATTGGCCTACATTGACAACACGGAAGCGTTGTTAAATAAGACGGCGTTGGACGACCTCCGCACCATCGTGGAGTACAAGCTCATCCACGCCTCGTCCAACCACTTGACCCCTGAATTCCGCACTGCCAACTGGAACTTGTTCGGCAAGAAGATTGATTACGAAGAGGTGGAACCTACTCGTGAAAAGTTCTGCGTGTCTCAGGCGACCTCCACGGTTGGGGAGCTCTTGGGCCAGTACTTCTTCGACGCGGTGTGGTCGGCTGATACAGCCAAGACGGTCGACGAACTGGCCAAAGCATTGAAGTCATCATTCTCCACTGGCATTGCCACCGCCGACTGGTTGGACAACTCGACCCGCGCCAGGGCGCAAACGAAACTGTCCAAGTTAGTGCATTTGGTGGGTGGCCCAGATAAGCCCCAGCTGTACCCCACTCTGACGTTGGACTCGAAGTCGTATTTGAAGAATCGCTGGAAGATCTCTCAAGTGAACATCGACACCAACTTGAAGCTAAACGGCCAACCTGTGGACAAGCGCAAGTTTGTCATGCCTCCCCAAGAGTCGACCCCGCAGTATAGATACAACATGAACCAAATGGAGTTCCCTGGTGGCACCTTGCAACCTCCGGTCTTTGATGTCAAATACGATGCCGCCCAGAACTTTGGTGCCATCGGGACGGTCATCGGACACGAAATTATTCACGGGTTCGACCAAACAGGCCGCAAGTTCGATGGCGACGGCAACTTGAACTATTGGTTGTCGAGCGCCACCACCACTGCGTTCAACGCGAAAGCCCAGTGCATTCGCGACCAGTACGCCAACTTTGTCGTCAAGAACGAAGTGACTGACGATGTGTTGGGCAACATCAACGCCTGGGTCTCTTTGGATGAAAACATTGCGGACAACGGGGGGCTCAAGACCAGTTTCCGCGCGTACCACGAGTACTTGAAGAAATTCCCATCCCAGTACACGGAAGAAGCAGGCGACAAGTTGTTCTACTTGTCGTACGCCCAATTATGGTGCTCCAAGAACACGGAAGACCAACTC
>NW_009798352.1:273781-276733 GCF_000520075.1 Aphanomyces astaci | reverse complement strand
GTTGAGTTGGAGCCGTTGGGAAACACGATCGTAGGCTCGTCCATGCAAGCGAGGGGCGTGTAAATGGGGGTACTGGCAGTCACCTTGTCCAAAGGAATGAAATTGCTCGCATTGGGCAACGCGTCGTAGTTGGCTGGCAACCCGAACTTCTTGACCTCCGCTGGCCGAGCGGGGGATGGGCTAGCGGCTAGCCCCAGCGTATACGCGAACACCAACAGAATTATGGATGTGAACTGCATGGTAAGTTTGGAAGTGCTAACGATATCAATGTAGTGTCTTGCCATACATATTTGGACAGAGGTTCATGTAATGAATGTATCCGGACTTTGTTGAGCATGTTGTACATGGTACTTTTTGACAGAATTGATTGGGATTTTTCCGTGCTGTGCGTTGGACGGGTGCTATCAACTGCAAAATTTGGAAAATACCCCACGGCAGAAGTAGCGACAAATACTATACATCGTTAGGGACTGCGATCATTCACAGATCCTAACGATCTAATAGTAAAAGTTTAATGATAAATGCATCAAAACTTGTGCTGCTGCGCTGCCAGCATAGATCGAGACGTTGAATATGAAGGTCAGAAGGAGTGTGGGTATTACATTAATGTCAGGATAATTCCTGCAAGGTGGTATGACATTAGGATATAAAAAGTGAGAAGTTATAATGAAATTTAGTAAACATGTTTGTACAAAGGTTTTTAATTGTACAGGAGGACTAACGATCGTTACTCTTGTGTACCAGTATAATGCTTACAACGTGTAAAATTAATGGTGTGACAAAAATAGGTCCTCTTGTTACAATTCCAGGTATGTTTGTCGATACCCTTGTTTAACTAACTAACTGCCAAGGGCAATGTGAGATTCTTCCGCACTTCGATGATCGATTGATAATCGCGCCAAATGAGGTAGATGAGGCCTTGCTATGGTTGGTGCCATGGCGCCAAATACTCGGGGATTTTCTGAAGGCTTCGAAGCTCTCATATACTGTAGCTTGGAAGCGCCAGCCCTCAGAAAATCAAAGAGAAAATGGCAGCACTAGCGGCAAGGGTATTCTATCATATGTTACATGTAAACCTTAACTTTATTTATTTATTACTTGAGGTTGGTTGATTGCAAAGGGTGAATATGATCACTTCGCGGACACCGTTCGGACAATTTCAGGCGGAGATACTTGACATTTGTATTGGACTTATGGGGAACATATTTCCGAATGCCGAATGGAGCTTGTCGGACATACTTGTGTATAGTATATACCCGCATAAGAACGATCAGCTTTACGGTACTGTAGCAAGCGACGATAGATCTTCCAATTCCACCTACAAAAATGCGTTTCCCACGTAACGTAAAAAAACAATTTAACACATCTGTGGAAGGCGGCTCGGGAGAATTTCAAAATCTCCACGCTCAGGCAACTTTTTTAACCTCTGAAACGTGGAGATAATAGAGGGATTTTGCTATCATAAATTTCACAATACAATTAGCGAGTGAGGATTTCAGCCGAGTCCATTGGAAAATTTAGCGTAACAATATTTCAGTAAGAATTTCTGACTCGACAAACCTTTTTATACTCACTGTACACCACTCATTGCTTGTTTCTCCAATGACCGATCAGTACGACGTGCAAGCTGAGGGTAAAAAGAAACCAGCTCATCGTTTCACGACCCCGCAGGATGTGGACCTCCTCAAGGAGGTTATGTCTATATGCCCGCATGATGCGCCCTACGGACAAACAAGTGCTCGATGGGCAGAAGTAGGTGAACACATGCGCACCATTCACAGCGATAGTCTCAGTGCTTCGGGCTGCAGAAAGCGTTGCGACGACCTACTCGTAGCCTTCTAGAAGGCCACGTTGGCATCATTGCGTGCATCTGGAACGGACGAGGAATATGATGAGCGAGAACAATTGCTACAAGATCTCTCGGACATGGTATGCGGATGCTGAAGGAAGGAGCATCACCTGTATGAAATAGATCGACATGATCTCCAACAAGAAGAAAGCCACCAAGGAAGACAAGTGCAAGAAAATGGACAAGCGCGAGTCAGATGATCACACCGTGCGTGTAGCCGCCCTCACGGGGATGAAGCGCAAGTCGTTGGGGATGAAGGAGACGACAACGATTCTGAAGAAGCAAAGAAGACGATGATGAAGAAGGAAAGACGCAGCTCTGCCATCATGAAGGAGTCAGTCAACGCCGTCATGAGCTTCACTTCAATTATGGAAAATACCAACAAGTTCAAGATCGATGAGCTCACATTCCATAAGGAGTCCAATGCAATCGCCATGCGCAAGCTTGAACTCGACGAGAAGCGCTACCTCCTTGACAAGGCCGAGCGAGAAGCACGGTTTGCTCTTGAACAACAGGAACGCCAAGGACAAATGGATTTCATGAGGGGCACTCTTGAAATGATGCGTTCTATTACTAAAAAATGTAATTCATTTTGCATTTACTGCATACACACAGGTTGTCTAGCCTCAAAGCACCGAATATTGTGTTTACTGTTAATTTGTCTTAAGCTTGGGGGCGCAGGTATTCCTCCGCCGTTGGAGGTTTCATTCCTAAGTAGCTGGAATCTTGATTGCCTTCCTTCATGCAGGTGTGCACGTTCGTTAGGATGACAGCAACACTATAGTGCACGCCTACGGCATGCAACCAAAGCTTCTGTCCTCCTCTATAGTCGACAAATGTCCACAAATTGCGGACTATACCAAACTCCCACTCCACGAATCTTGCTCCTTTAAATCCGGATACAATTACATCATTGATCCCATACGCGGGGTCTCCGTAGATCACGTCACGGGTGTTTTCGACGCGTATCTTGTCTTGTAGCTTACTAACAAGGTGGCTCCGAGCGAGAAGATAAGAATTATGGCGAGAGCCAGGCTCAGGACCGTGGAGATGAACGATAATTCCATCCGGCGACGTTACAGCTTGGTACTTGAGGGCATGTT
>NW_009798352.1:270185-271380 GCF_000520075.1 Aphanomyces astaci | reverse complement strand
ATGGACAAGCGCGAGTCAGATGATCACACCGTGCGTGTAGCCGCCCTCACGGGGATGAAGCGCAAGTCGTTGGGGATGAAGGAGACGACAACGATTCTGAAGAAGCAAAGAAGACGATGATGAAGAAGGAAAGACGCAGCTCTGCCATCATGAAGGAGTCAGTCAACGCCGTCATGAGCTTCACTTCAATTATGGAAAATACCAACAAGTTCAAGATCGATGAGCTCACATTCCATAAGGAGTCCAATGCAATCGCCATGCGCAAGCTTGAACTCGACGAGAAGCGCTACCTCCTTGACAAGGCCGAGCGAGAAGCACGGTTTGCTCTTGAACAACAGGAACGCCAAGGACAAATGGATTTCATGAGGGGCACTCTTGAAATGATGCGTTCTATTACTAAAAAATGTAATTCATTTTGCATTTACTGCATACACACAGGTTGTCTAGCCTCAAAGCACCGAATATTGTGTTTACTGTTAATTTGTCTTAAGCTTGGGGGCGCAGGTATTCCTCCGCCGTTGGAGGTTTCATTCCTAAGTAGCTGGAATCTTGATTGCCTTCCTTCATGCAGGTGTGCACGTTCGTTAGGATGACAGCAACACTATAGTGCACGCCTACGGCATGCAACCAAAGCTTCTGTCCTCCTCTATAGTCGACAAATGTCCACAAATTGCGGACTATACCAAACTCCCACTCCACGAATCTTGCTCCTTTAAATCCGGATACAATTACATCATTGATCCCATACGCGGGGTCTCCGTAGATCACGTCACGGGTGTTTTCGACGCGTATCTTGTCTTGTAGCTTACTAACAAGGTGGCTCCGAGCGAGAAGATAAGAATTATGGCGAGAGCCAGGCTCAGGACCGTGGAGATGAACGATAATTCCATCCGGCGACGTTACAGCTTGGTACTTGAGGGCATGTTTGCGCTACCACAACATTACACAATTCGATATTAAGTCAGCAATATATTTCGTGTATTAACTCATGTTAAATTCAATGTGCTTGCACACCAGCTTCGTATATGTCACCATGAAATCAACTTGCACACGTTTTGGGTACGAACAGGATCGATTCACCTCCGAAAACGATGTGAGACGGCTGAAGAAAGTTGTGGACTTGGTAACTTGTCAGTACAATGTACGAAGAATCAGGTAGTAGGAAAATTCCGAATAGTATGAGTGGGTGAAATTG
>NW_009798352.1:265337-266830 GCF_000520075.1 Aphanomyces astaci | reverse complement strand
TGTGCCGTCAATAAACCCAATGCAGGTCTTCAGAGGCGCCCCTTGCATGTAAATAGCATCACCGCAGCGCTGCATCCATTGGCTGTCGAGTCGCTGATAGTCCCAGTCGAGGAGGTGGCCGAATCGCCCATACACATGTAGCATTGCCGCGTTTGAAAGTGCAGACAACGCCTCTCGGCTGCGCAACCATGGACCAAGACGATGAGGCCACGCCAGACGATTGAGCATGATGCAAACGACCTCGATAGCAGTCGCGTGGTAGCGGGCCTTGGTGATGAAGGGATCGGGGAACCCAAGAATACGTGCGAGTTCGGGGATATCGGTCTTACCGAAACCGCAACATGAATCGGCAGTCCGCTTCGGTCTGGGAGTTGAAGTTGAACCGTACAGCAGGGATGGTGATGGCGCGTGTGGAGTTCATATACTCCACGAGCTCAGCTACCAGTGGCAACACTGGTAGGATGTGTTTCATGAAGAGTATGATGCAAAGTGTGAAAATTTGTGACAGCAAATGCTCATGACCAATGAAAAAACCCAATTAAATTTACTTGTAAACTGTAAGGGGAAAATCATGTGGATTCTGGGTGCAAAATCACTCTAATAGCTGAAATAATGCTTTAGACACACCGATTATATTGTGTTTTGCAGTCGTATTGGATGAGAAAAACACCAAAAACCAAGCAAATTTGATACCATTTTGAGAATCAATTTAAGACACATGTTGGTATCTCGATCAAAGTATGATCATTTGCTTACAAATGTTGTTCTTAGGGTATATTATTATAGAGGGACATCAATCCTTTTGCACGGGTTATAAATTCGCAAAGACCTTTCCAATATGCATTCTCCCCTTTCCGGATAGACATGACGAGGATATTTTTTTGCAAAGGTTTGCTTAAAATAATTTTGCGCCGTTTGATTGGTTCTGGAACATAGTAAATTGAGTCATGTGTCGTAACTGTAAATTCATTTTTTACGTTACAATCCACTCAATGTCTTTTCGTCTATGGTACCGGTATTGCCCTTTTACGCCAAATTTGGACTATTGTGCTGAATCGCCAAATCCATCAATCGATTCGTTGTAAGTTACTGAATTTTGTATGTAAAAAGTTGTCCTGTGGTGATTGGTATCACGCTAATTGACAGTGAATTTACTGTCAAACACTAATTTCAAGTTGATGATGGCTTCCTACTACACTGCGCGCCAAAAATGAGAGAACACTTACATTTTTTGTGATATCTCATCAACCAATGGGAGTTAAGCGATGCTATTTTGATATGATGTGTGGACGAATATTCTCGAAAAGTGATTATGGCTATCGAACTGGAATTCGCTTGAATTCGATGACCTCACATACAATTCAAAAATAATGGACGGCGACAAAATTAAGGAACAAAAATACATACAAAAACTAATATAAAGAATGACGGTATATTGAAGAATGTTTGTAATCAGTTTAGTCCTGTCAATTTCACTTCACTTTTGTATACGA
>NW_009798352.1:256498-263036 GCF_000520075.1 Aphanomyces astaci | reverse complement strand
AAGAAGTTCAACCTGGATGCCCCGGACGGCTTCAAGCAGTACTGGCGCGATATTCGACAACCCGCGAAACAAGTCGTGACACGGCAACAAGGCGGCGGTTCAGTGATGGTTTGGGGTTGTATTGCGTGGGAAGGAAAGAGCAAATTGGCCTTTCTTAGTGGCAAGCAGTCGTCCTGCCACTACATCTATACTCTTTCAGAGTATTTACTGCCATTTGCCCACTTAAACTATGGTGCTGATTTTGTCTTTCAGCAAGACAATGCATCCATTCATGTTTCCCATGAAACAATGGACTTTTTTCACGAGCAACACCTCTCCGTCATGCCATGGCCCGCGCGCTCTCCTGACCTGAATCCAATAGAAAACATTTGGGCTGCGATGTCCCGCCATGTTTATGGGCTTGGTAAACAGTACAGAAATGTCCTCGACCTTCGAGATGCGATTCAAAGTGCATGGGACGCCATCTCTATCGAGTTCGTTCGAAAGCTCATTGGCACCATGGACGGCAGATGCATGGAAGTCATTTGCAAAAAAGGCGATAAGACACACTATTGACCATCATTCTTCAATATACCGTCATTCTTTATATTAGTTTTTGTATGCATTTTTGTTCCTTAATTTTGTCGCCGTCCATTATTTTTGAATTGTATGTGAGGTCATCGAAATCAAGCGAATTCCAGTTCGATAGCCATAATCACTTTTCGAGAATATTCGTCCACACATCATATCAAAACAGCATCGCTTAACTCCCATTGGTTGATGAGATATCACAAAAAATGTAAGTGTTCTCTCATTTTTGGCGCGCACTGTACAGTGAAGGGCGGATTTTAAGCCACACTCTCGCTCGAAGTTGAGTAGGTTTCTCAAGATATAATTGGCTAGTAAACTTCGAAATACGATGAATATTCTGACCAATAGCTTTTCCATGGGGCAAGAATTGTCAAATTAAATTAAATATCCAAAGTGGGGGCTCTGCATGAAGCATACAACAACACAATAGAATTTCCCACTCGTCGTTTTTTATTCGTTTTGTATGAACCCAACGCCAACATGACCGCCTTGATCAGGGCTATCGATTGTAACTAATTTGAAAACGACTGGAAGCCAAGTTATCACGAAAATACTGTTTTTGGGTGCTTGCGGCGGCGAATGCCGTCCCAAGCACTTCTACTGCGGATTTGGAATCGCTTTGAGGAAACTGCCACGAATCTGCTCCGGTGTGATCTTCTCCCACGCGTCGATCGCCCTCTTGATCATCGTTGTCCGCTTCACATGCGCCGCAGGTGACATCCAGTTCGTCGTCGTTGTCGTTGTCGCTGTGGTTCACCATGCCTTCTATTATACACAGATCACGCATATGGCGCTTGAAAGGAGCCATGATCTAGACATCGAGAGGTTGGCAATGGGGAGTTGCGTTTGGCGGAAGCGGGCATACATCGAAACCGATTTCGGCGGTGGTGTCGACCTCTTCCTTGCTGACGTGGGAGTCGAAGTTGTCGAGAACTAGGAGCGACTGTCCGTCGATCCGTTCAGCCAATGCGTTCCACAGGTACTGCCTTCATACCTCGCCGTCCATCCATGTCTTCGCCTGCATGACGTAGAAGTTTCCTGATGGATAAGTTGGTACCTCATGCGTGTCGATGCGCCACCAGACTGGCCCTTGGTGACGAACAGGATTGACAGTTTGGCTCCATCGCGACGTATGGTCAACACGGCGGTCATGCGGTACGAGTGTTTTTCACCCTTGGACAGCTTGGGTGTGCCCTCTTGCTTGGACCAGATGTACCTTGGTGGCATGTCATACTGAATTCCTGTCTCATCGACCTTGTAGACACAGTCGTTGGCCGTGGTGGCATGCTTGGCATGGAAACTGACAGCGAACTCGGCGCGAGTGCTCTCAAGGTCGGTGATCGTTCTCTTGGCGGTACATGCTTGTTGATGCGTGTATCCATGTCGAACGCAGTAGTGTCGGAGAAGCTTCAAGAGGTTTTGACGCCGAATGTAGTCTTGAAGCCAGGTGTTCTGGTGCTGCTTGAGGAAATTGACCATGTGCGTACATGTTATGGCGCGTTCTTGGTGACGACGGGCATCCATAAACTGCAGAAGGGCGTCGGGCTCGGGTAGTACTGGCGGGCGGCCTGCTCCGCGCAAGTTGGTCGACTTTTTGTTGCACTTAAATTTATAGATCTTGTCTGAAACGCGTTTCTAGTTGCGCACGACGATGTACGAGACCGAGAGGTCGCCTGTCACCTTGCGGATGGACTTGTGCTGTAACAGCGCGATACCTCATTTCTTCAACGACATTGGATACACACACATGTCGGCGACCTCCTCGGGACGTGTTGGGGGTGTCGAGCTCCATGGTGCTTAAAATTTGGAATGCTTTGGGCTCTCTAAATCATGCTCTCGCGGGCTTTGAATATTTCTTTGCGCGCATTTATTTTATAGCCAATGAGACGGCTATAATTCATCCCTTCTATATTATTGGCCATTAATCACGTTTGTAACAACGAAACTTCGGTGTGGCTTAAAATCCGTCCTTCACTGTATCTGATTGGCTAAATCCTTCTGTCGATACTTCTGTACATTTCCTTGTGTCGATTCTTTCTCCATGCCCTTCCAGTTTGAATAAACACAACAATACCGATTGCTCGAGAGTGACTAACTACTTATTCCATGTTTTGATATCATGTAGCTGTCCGTGCACAACTGCTGTACGCTCTCGTAGGCCCATGTGAAATTTGATTACGACAATAGTACCGGTATGTATTGCGATTAGCACATTGCACAAACAAGTTTACTAAATTGTATTATAACTTCTTGCCCGAACAGGGCCTGTTCGGGGAACTTCACTGAACGATCACTGAACGTTTCAACACTGAACAACTTTATTCTGATTGGCTAACTGATCCGAAATCCGGATGCGTTCCGTGTCGGAATTTGGCGGAGTCCACACGAGCGGCGAAGAATCCGCCGTCGGCTCATGCAGGTAGAGGTGGCTAGAGACCCTCCGCGAATGCGCTTTTTGGCGGAATAGTAAGATATGTACGTATGTGTGCGACCTAGTGAATATCACAGGGCTATGCGCAGTAGCGCTCGCGTACCAGCTAACCACTTTCATGGCAGCTTGCATCACCACACGTCTCAGCGACCACGGCAGCACTTCGGTCAATCTTTAGAGTCAATCACATCATAAATGAACCTAATAACTAACGATTACGACGAAGTTGAGGCAACCCGCGCTCATTGCGCATGAGCGAACCAGCGCTCCATCCTTCGATCCGTTCCGACGTTTCCCCGGACATGACAAAATGTTGGCGGGATAAAGTACACGTATAATTCTCATCGTTCAGTGTTGAAACGTTCAGTGATTGTTCAGCAATTTTGCCCGAACAGGGCCTAATGTCATACCACCTTGCTGTTAATGTATTTAGTTTTTGGGTAATTACAGGTATGTTTGTCGATAACTACTTTGAAGAATATTTCGCCAATGAAATCGATGCAAATACGGCATCGCACAGCTCAAGCGACGACGATTCACTCAGAGACATTCCAGACCAAAATAGGTATTTTGCTCGACGTCAAAAGTATATGGCGCGTTACACTACAAAGCTGCAACAACTTCTGGCGTGTATGGCGCGCTTTTTTGGCCCTGACCTGGAGGGCACAGTCAGTGCAGTACAAGGACGTTTGAGCCCTTCACAAGCCCGATGCATGACGTGTCGAAAGGGGCACATGCCTTCGACATTCTGGTATCAACATGTTGGCGTTCATACAAAGCTAGCTACTGGTCACATTGTGGAAGGATTTGACGGTCGACTACCCCCTGTAGACAAAGTTGTCATTTGCTGCACTGGTATCAGCCGTCCATTAATTATCAGTGTGTACACCATGGGCGGAATTGAAAAGCTATCGCTGCGGGGATGCCACGCCCACCCGGTTGGCGACCAACTTGTCGAATTGGGTCTCACGCCAAATCAATTGGAAAATCCAAGTAAGGTCATTAATTAATTCGAATTGAATTTAACGTACAATATAGCGCATGCGTTTTCAATTCAATTGATGGAGCACACTATCGCATTTCGAAGCAAGGGCGTGGCGTATCAATCCATCTTCGACGTTTTCCTGGGCAACTTCTCGACCAACATAAAGGATGTTGCGTACCGCCAATTTATCGATGCGTCACGACAATTTGCAGCCGTGCCATACCTCTTGCGGCATGGGGAGTTTGTTGTCAAGGCGGACGAGCCGTTCCCCAAGCCTGTTTGTCCTGCATGCACCGGGGACGGAGCGACTTCTGCAGGGCCAATTATACCGGTATAATACATTAAATTGTGGCGTAGTGCTGTATACTCTGTGCTGTAAACAATGGACGGATTTGCTTCGGCGAAGAAGTTATTAGCCCGCCATGGTGGTGCTGGTGACTATGGCTCATTTGGTTGGCCCGGCGGATTTTTCATGGAACCAATGCCAGATAATGGTTCGGCCAAGCGCAAGGCAACCACAATGTCGGGATGTTCATCACAGCTACAAGCCGGAAAGGTTTTAAAGGAGCTGCCGCAGAACGACGTGAAACATGATTGTGCACTTGGACTGTATACATGAAATTGTCCTATCGGTGATAGGTAGGCAGTCAATCGAGTTCGCCCAATCCTAAACGCATTCGTAGATGTCGAGCATGGGGAACGACATGTATATGCAGACACGTTCCTGCAATCATTGAAATCCAGTCACGCAGAAAGGCAAATATGGTTCGGCTACGATATTGTCTGCAAGCTAGAAGGTCATTGGAAGGTAGAATTTTTGTTTAAGCAATGAAGTGACTTGAGTACTGTATTGCTCCAAACTAATCTCGCCAATGTAGCTACATGGTATGGAAAAGCCCGACCTATCGTTCCTACCCGTATTGCACGCTTACTGCCACGACAAAAAATGTCAATATCAATTCAGCCCCCGCTTACTCATGGGAACTGGAACTATTTTGGACGGAGAGGGCCATGAGCGAACGAACAGCCGACTATCCCGTAGCATTGGACTGACCCGGCGGGAGGCCACCGGCAATCGCGAACTGGATATCGTCTTGGTGCTCCAAGAGCACAATCGCATCAAAGTGAGGAATGTTTTGGGGGCATACGGAGAAGAAGCTGCGAGCGATCTTTTCCCACCTAACAAAGCTAGCACAAAGTGGATGGCCAACCGAAACAAATCGTGGACGGTGCGTTACCAAAATTCAAATGTCAATCATTTATAAATAATATAAATAGATACGCTGACGTCATTCAAAGTAATTGCTCGTGGAGGGCAGCCGGCTTATCAAGCAGCACATCGTTGACGCTGCGGAACATTGAAGATGATGTACGATGCATCGAATCCATTCAAAAGGTTTTGCGAACGAAGGTTGGGACAAATAAGGCAGCGAAGTTACGCCGACGCTTGCACAAGTTACGAAACGGTGTCGACACTAAATTGGTCAAAATTAATGGTACATAGCTTGTCGATTCATATGGATAATACGTAATCCGTGCGCATTATGGGTAAATAGAGAAGCGTGTGCATCCCATGAGTTTTGAATCAGTCAGGAGCAGCTTGTCAATCTCGGCGTTAAGCGAACCAAATGTATCGTACTGGCGGTACTTAGACAACATATACCATTTGAAGAACGTTTTTGAAGAACGGCCTCGACAATTGGCTAGCGTTTTACAACGCTCAAGCGACACCATGAAGGAAGTTGAATATCATTCTCGAATAGAGAGATGGACGCAATGCGGCACCTTACGAAACAGCGTGTCGCCGATGTTGTGTGCGCTGTACAACGAGCATCATCCGTGAAAGCAAAATGGTTTAGCCCAGCAACAGCTCCGTATTTTCCTCGGCATCTACAGCAAATTTCTGAAGCGATCAACCGTGGGCTCCTGTGACGCCAGTGCGACATTGTCTAACGTTAGTAATAGTTTGTATGAATAGTGAACAACATTCGTCACGAAATTTGAATTGCATAAATGAATGGGTAAACATTATTTGCGCGTGGTTTTTGGGTGAATTTCACGTGGTGGTTTTATGGGGTGCAATAATAGTGAATAAAGCGTGGCTCACAAACCGAAGGTCAAAGTACACGTGGTTTTTGAAACAGAATATTTTAGCATCTCAATACAAAGCAACAAGAAACACAATGCGTGCAAAGTGTACACAGTCATTGACGCTGTTACAATGGTTAACTACACAGCTTCAACAAGGCATTGGTTAACACCAATGCCTTGTTGAAGTCAGAACAAAGATCCACAGTACGTCGTAAATGATGCATTGGTGATCAAGTCGGAGAGTGAGAAAATCTTGAGAATCTGTCAACAGTCATCGATGAAGATGCCGGACGACGTGATTCATAGGTCTATCCAACGTTCAACAAAGCAGCGTTGCGTGGGGGCTTCCTCGTAGACTACGGATATTCTCATGTTGGGTTTCAAATTATCATGAAGGAGATAAATTGCAAAGTACGCCGGGGAAATTGCATATATTCAATACGTATTACTGTCATTTTGAG
>NW_009798352.1:248079-255697 GCF_000520075.1 Aphanomyces astaci | reverse complement strand
AAAAATCGTGATTTTTAGTTACTTAATTTAATTCTAGGAATAAATTAAACCTCGTTGAATGTAAAGGGCTCGAGACTTGACACGTTTTCCCTAATTTCAATGTCGTCGTCGACATGAACAATGTGTAAGCTGAGGAAAGCGTCCTTGATTTTTTCTGCCAATAGGTCAACTGTGCCTTCGCCATTGAGGGAGTCCAGATATCTACACATTTCAGGTGCTATTGTAACAGTTCTATGATTATTCGTAACAATGTATGGTACTTCTTCATCCTGGACAATGTAATGGAAATTCCAAAGTGCGAGGACGAGTTGAAGCAAATGCATGATTGCTCTTCGATGAGTCTGTGATTTCTTGGCTTGAGTAAAACTAGAGCCTTGGCCAACACTTCACCCGAGATTGGTGCATCGATCCACGTGGCTGGTGTATGATCGGGCTGTATAGCGTCAGCAACAACAATTCGGGGAATGGTGTGCTCCAGTACAACACTCGTTGTTGCTCGTATCTCAGGGCGCAAACCTTCACACGCAGTTATAAGCGTAGGTCCAATTATGTGTTACCTGTTTGATACGCTTATGATGGCTCTCAATGTGCTGTTGATGTGCAGGAATTCCAGGAGTGAGCGACGCAACGAAGAACCAAACGTCCCAGGGGGGCAGCAAATAGGTTTCTTGGAACCACTGTGCAAATTCCTCCTCCGCGAGCGATGTTTCCCAGTCCATGAGGACGACACTTGCAATAGCATGAAATTGCATCCACGTCCGTGCAGATCGCATGAGGTGGATTTGAGTGCAAATGACCTTGTAGTTGTCCATGGTCCGAAGCAAGGACTTGTACTTGTGAACGTTTCGCAGCATGTGGATGGCGCATGACACAACATGGACTTGCGGCCACTGCTTCTTGAGAGCGGTTTGGATGTACTGGGTGTGATCAATTGAGCACGTCGCAACGTCGAGCTGGTAGTCGAAGAACGTGTCAAACGCTTGAGCGGATACTCGCAATAGCTGCGAATAGGCTTCCTCGCATTCTGAGCGCACAAACAGGTACGACCATGGCATGAAAGAGCTACCACACTTGTTGTTGTATAATCTTGTGTACACAACGCCTATGTCAATGAGCGTCCATCCCCCTAGTAATTATTACATCTATCCTTTAAGTAGGAATCGTGTTATGTACGGACCGAAGTGAAGCTTGTATGTCCCGTCGGTTGCAAGCGCTACCCCTTCTTTTTGATGTTTCAAAGCTATTGCTACGTTCCACATGTTCTGGCGTGACGTGAACACGATCCCAGCATATTGGCGTTGCTCAAGCCCGTCGAGTCCAACAGTATTCGTAGGAGCACAGCAGCGTCATGTTGGTAAATGGTTCTCAGGTGCACCTGTACGTCGTAAGTACTTTAAAAACCTTAATACACCATACTACCTCCAACTTCAATGGGGGTAAAACCACCTTTTAGATGCGAATCGATCTCAGCGCGCAAGGAGGGATGAACTCCACGTGAACGAGTAACGGCCGTGTCCTCGCTGTGTGCAGCGTTGGATCTCTCAAGACGTGATACAAACGTGAGGACGACGTTACGCATCTTGTGCGTACATCCAGTATGACTAGAGCACGCGTATACGTAGGAGCGCTTCGTGTCGGAGCACTTGTAGTTGCGCAAATGCATGTAGCGATTTGTACTGGATGACTCCATTCCCGCCTTCGCTGCACAAAAACTCTCATATTCACCCATTAAGGACCACTGCAGCTCGGTATCGATTCGGGCATGGCCAGTCAAAGCTTCGTCGTATGCATCGTCGATGCCAATGTGGCTTTGATCCAGCTCTGGTATGTCGCTGCTGCTCTCCATTCCTGTGGCTTCGTTTTACGTGTCAGCAGCAAGTGTGAGAATGAATCAACATGCCTTCGACGATAATTCGAGCAATAGCAAGACGACGTTGAAAATAAGGATTGTTGTAACCCCCGGTAATGAACGCACGACCTTTCGCTCAAAGGACCATTACGCTACCTTTAAGTTGATATCATGGAACGACTATCGACGGTTCATTACATCATACATTACAATTACTGAAGCAAAAATTGCTTGACCATACAAAAGCTAGTATTACTAATTGTGACATCCAGGTTATCCGGAGACGACTTCCGGCGAACGTACTTAGTGTCCAGCGCACTCTGACTATCTGGCATATTGTACATCAACACCGGGGATCGAACCCTGTACCACTCGGTTACCAAGCGGGAGCCCTACCACGTGAGCTATTTTCCTTTTCATATCCTAGAGCACCTATGTCCTACTGCATAGTACTTAAAAGTATTTATAGACAAACCTATATATAAATTCATGTACCCGTTGATGTGAGTTACTGAGCGAAAATGCCTTCGGATGAACCATCAGCCATCTTTGACCGCGTGTGCGATCGTGTCCAAATCCTATGGCCTGGGCTGAAGATAACCGACCGCCTCTTGGTGTCGTCACCCTATCCCGATGCATGCTGGTGAAGTGGACTTCATTGCGGACGAACGCACTGTGGAGAGAATGGGAAAAACATGGCACCAGTATCTCGTTCACTGGGCCCGACCTCATCTATTGGGGTACACGCGATCATGGGTGATAAGCCGCTTTATGAAACATTGTCCCGAAGCGTTGGGTGTGTACACGCGTTGGCGACAACATCCTGGCAACTTAACGTACTCCGAATACCGAGTACGCGACGCTCGTTTTTTGGAATTTGGTGAAAATCCAACAAAAACCTGCCTTTTTCAAGCGTTCAAAATTATCAGCGACAAGTTGGGCCTGCATTTACGCGCCACTGCAGCCGATTTGGTGTTATTTATGACAACCAACTCCATCCCACTGTCCCATGGCATTCCCCCATCCAAGTTACGTGCCTTTGTCCAGTTTCTGTTCGCGAGGGGGCTCCGGATTTGTTTGAAGACGTTTGCGTCTGAGTTGCTTACCAATCAAAGTGGCGATCCGAAGTTGGATCTGTACCGTATCGTCCTCGCGGAAGGCAACGGCATGTTTCTAGTCACAACCGTATCAGGCCACACTGCCCATGTATGGGTATTGACGTGCGTTGGCTCCGTTTCCGAGTTGACAGATGCTGAAGGAACGATCGGGGTCGGAGAACTCCCCAGCGTTGATTTTGTTCGCGCAGTCCGTCGCATTGTTGTTTGTAAAGGTAGAAAGCGTAATAGAAAGCGAGCGCGTACGTAGTAGTTGTATGTTTGAAGTATTCACAGTCAACATAATTAATCATGCGCGGGTTTTTTCAATATATCTTGTCGTCAACAGTCCACCCTTGTGTGCAGAAACAACAAATAACAACGAAATGAGTACAGGATAATCGAATTGAGTACATTCAACCTCATCACTACAGTTCCACCGCAACAAAGCAAACGGACCCTCGACGTAGCATGTTGGACATCAACCGCTACATTAAATACGACGAGATAACCATTCATAGGGATATGTCGTAGTTTCGACTGAACATACGCACGTCATCGGCTAATGCTACAAAGGGATATACATACGTGGGCTGATAATGCGATGTGCGTGTCGAAGGATGCTGGGCTGGTTGTGGACAAGGGAACTCGAGTGACCCGACGTGCTTGAACTGTAGGCAGACGACTGGTTGTAGGATTCGTTGAAGCGGAAGGGGACGTTGATGCATACAATGAGCAGTGATCAATGGTGAAACGAAACGATGATGTTGTGAATGTAGAAGTACCGGAGCTGATATGATTGGTGTCGAGTAGAGATGCGTGCGATGAGCTTGATGCCAACTACTTCGAAGTAGCAGCTGAGTGTGTTTGGTGCGAACACCATGTTTCGAAACGTAAATCGAATTTGGAATACTATTAAATTTCGCGGTGTTTTTTGTAATTTAATACGACGACAATATGCCACGCGTGAATGCCTCAAACAGAAACATACCACGTGAAAGTGCCCTTTCAATGGCACCACGCGCGATACACCGAAAAACCACGTGCGAAAAATTCATACCCATAAATGAATTAGCTATCGACTACTCGACGTTGGTGGAAATTTGAGAAAGGAATTTCAAACTTCCGTCGCTGATGGCTTTGGTGACAAGAAGAACATCCTTCGCACTCAATAGGCGAAAACCAGTCACCTTCGTCGGCCATCCTACCATTTTGACAGGCTGGAAGAGGCCGGAATAGAGCTCACGCGGCCATTTCAGCAACGGTGTTTTTCACTTGCTGGGAGCTCCTTTCCACTTTTGCTTTACGAAGCTGGCATCGGGTTCAGTTTGCTTGAGAGCTACGAAGTATATTAACATGCATGAACTAGTTGGTATGCCATCCGAGGTACACTGTACACTGTACCTTGGAAAACATCCTTCATTTCCAACATGAAGAGATCATATCCAGTCTTTTGCTTCGCTTTTTTCGCGTATCTGCTTCCAATGCATTAGGTATGCCAGATCGTGATGGCTTGGACCACTTACCGTCGCGCCTGCAACATGTGCATAGACCCCCCGCTGTCCTCCGGGGACTCTTGCTGCTGCACATCGCTCATGCTTGAACGTCGTTTCGATGGCGGTTCAAAATTTCAAATATTACCACCATTTATCCGCATAGTAATCGTATCCGGTGGGCTATTTCTGTGTGAAAAAAGGTAATCGAAGGTGAGGTTTGAACCCACACAATTCTTCCTAGCACAATTTCAGTGCAAGCCCTTGACCGTTACACTAACAGTAAATATTCTAGTACATGTTTGGACCCAGGAAAGTTGAGACGCCGAGCTACGAGATGGCCGTTGACGTTTAGAGCATTCAGATTTCAGGTTGTCATGGAAATGGTGGGGGTTGGATCGTGGAAGTTGGCCGGGAGCACTGTAGTACTAGAGGCTGACCCCTGGGTCGCGGTGGAAGTGTCAAAATGGGTGACAGACTCGTTGTTTTGGTCATTGTCGACGACAACACGGCCCTAGTTCTGGTACCAACGTGTGAGGCCAATGCAGGTAACATCAATGTTTCCACTGGTATGAATGTCGGCGAGGTGGACCATGGCCCGATGCATGTCCTCGTCACCAGTAAACATCGTTTCCTTGATGCGCCACAGCTCCTCGCCCATGCGGGGCGTCATGAGAACATTCAGAATTGTCGGGACCTTGAGAGAATGCAGTCTGTGGTGGGTTGGGATGACTTCAATGATGGCCACATCGGATGCTATAGTAGGGGTAACGGATGCGGCAACAATCACCTCAGTTAGCGCCAACACAAGATCCAGGTCGAAGGGCGACACAGTCAACTCGTTACCATCATACATCTCACAGGTGATCGGTTGAAGGGTGTTGGAGCGTTGCAAGGCTCAGACGAGTTCAGCCACATCCTTAGCACGATATACCTTAGATCTTTCAGCATGCGTGAAGCAGCGGCTTATAGATCAGTTGGTGTTAGCGTGTTGATCGATGTAGCCGACGCTGCAGAACTTTGGGGGCGAGGTTGCACGCAGGGCTGACTGCGTACATGCGAGCTAGGGTCTACCGGACAGGGGGTGCAGGTAGCATGACCGGAGTTTGCGCAGGGCGGTGGCTGTCAATAGTACTGACGACGTCCTCGGATGATGGTTGTAGGTGGCGAGAATTAGCGTAGGTGAGCCAAAATCGTGGGTATTAGCATGCTCCTACTACTTCTACGGCTGCCTCCATCACCACCACAACAGCTCCCAGCAGCACCACGGTGGCTCCCGGTACCACGACCAGTACGCCTGCTACCTCGACTGCTGTTTGCGACTACCACAGATGCACCAAGCACCTCCACCAATTCGCCTGCTACGACGACGGCTCCTGTGACTACACTGTCGTCGCGCGCACGAATATCGGCCAGCGCAAGAATTGGTCCTTACCGGACAGGGCAAATCGAGTATTTCTACCTCCATGTCATAGGAAACCATCTCATGGGTCCCAGTGGTAGGTGGTGAGAGTGCCTCCATAGCCAGGTTGGCCGTGAAAGCGATGGCGGTGGTGAAAGCATTAACAGCCGTGTTTGCTTGTACTAGTAGATGCTAAAGTTAAACTCGGTAAGGTAGTGTTGTGTGCAACGCTTACAAGGAACTATAGGGGATTAGCTCAGTGTCAAATAGGACTATATTAGGTTTTATCCCAATACTAATATTGCCCAATGGGCTCATCCAATTCCTAATGCCTATGCAAAAGCATGTGCGTAGGGTGGCACTGGTTTTGAGAGGTTTTCAATAAATAGGTGGGGGTACCAATAAATACCGTGGGTGGGTGAGAGAGCCAGAAGTTTCGATGAGAGGGACGGGAGGGTAATGGGCCGCAGAACGTTCTTGGAACAACCATCTTGAAGGTGATGGGCACCATGCTGTCTTGAGGCAGGCTGAGGTGTTGGACTTGACGCAGGACTTGGCACCATCGCGTCGGTAACGCTAGGCACGCTGGTTGGCCGCGGAGGTCGGCGCAAGGTGGAGGGAGTACGGGTACTTGGTCCACAATGGCCGGTAGTTGGTAGGAGCACGCAGGGTGTGAAGGACATGCAGGACGGAGGAGCGCAGTGGACAGTCGGGGTCTTGGAGGCGCAGCCATCGGCGGACGGACATCGTCCAGCCAAGGAACGACAGCTCGTTCCAGGCAGCAGAGGGCAGACCTTGGTGGACCTTGTTGTGCTCGGTCCATATGAGGTGCAGGGTGGATGCCGTGAGGAGGATCCACAGGGTCTGGAGAGCATCTTTGTGACGGTCACCACTTGCATTGACCGTGAACAGGTCCAGGTCGGAGATAGTCGACCATGCAAATGATACCCCATAGCGTCGCCAGGCGTCCCGGTGAAACGACCATACAGGGTGGATGTGGGGACATGCGTGGAATGCATGGTATTGGGTTTCCACTGCACCACAGCCGTAGGCGCAGCAGATAGCGTCGGGACGCTCGAGTTGGAGGTGGGCAAAACGGCAGTTCACAGGGAGCATGCGGAACAGTAGGCGTAGCCACACATCACCCAGCACCGGGGGAGGAATCCGACATGTCCGCCTGACACGCTTGAAATACCTGTGGATAGCCGCAGTAGTCACACGGGCCGTGCTGGACATGGGGTGGTGTCCCTCATGGATGGGGGCATGGTGGGCCAGAGCCAGAACCATTCGTCTTGGCCAGGACTCAAATGGTACGGGGGCATCCTTAGCCAGGCCATAGAATGGGTGTCGAGCCGTGGGGGGGCTGGGGGGGACGGCTGGTTGAGCCCCAGGACGTTGGCATGGACACAGGTGAGGTGGTTGTAAAGCATCCCGGATCGGTACACAGTCGCCCATTGCATGGTTCCATCCAGACCAATGTCCACTTGGGCAGCTGGGTTTCGATCAGACCTAATCGCCATGAACTCTGCACGAGTCGGCCATCGACCATGCATAGCGACGATGTCAACTAGACAGCGTAGCTGGTTGGATGCACCACGGCTACATCATCGACGAGTGGTGGGCGAGTTGACGATGCTGGCAGCACATTTCCCATTCGACATGGACCGCTCGAATGTTGTAAGCCACACTGGGAGACTCATAATGGTCGCGCTGGAGAGGGGCAGCTGAATGCGACCATCCATCGGTGTAGCAGACCATTGTCTCCACACATCAATCCACA
>NW_009798352.1:220193-226889 GCF_000520075.1 Aphanomyces astaci | reverse complement strand
AAAGTGTTTGGAGTGAGGAGGCGGCCGCTACCAGATGGAAGCCAGATTACTGGTTGCCCGGTCAAGCACAGCAACCATGCATCCTTCTGGAAGAAGGTAGGCGCCATGATACTCAACCATAGTTCAAAGAGGGAGAGAGCATCCTCTACTAGGAACCGGGGGAGGGGCACGGGACCGCTTGCGTCATTTACAGCATCCGCGAGAAGTTCCTCGCGGCGATTCTGCAATTGGCTAGACCCAAGCTTCGATTTCCCATAGAAGTGCTTTTAGGTATCCGAGAATGATTGCACTTCCGCCCCGTGGAAGCTCCAAACCATCGCTGCCATGTATGCAATTGGATCACTGACTCCAGTTGTGTAGGGTGAGATTTCGCCATGGCATGTAGTGCCACATTGACTGATAGGTGCTTGTTTTGGACCTGGGTCCACACTCTGTCGGCCTGGCCCTTAAGAACGAGCTCAGATAGGTCACTGAGGTTGTCAGCGACCGCCTCTGCAAAGGTTCGATCCGTGTCCGCAAGTTCCTCAGCATGTAGTTGTTTGATTGACTCTTCCAGAATCGTTTGTAGTCGCTCCAGTGTCATCGATTCGACGTCGAATGTTAGGGTGCTCTGGACTTGGTGCATTGTAGTGACGCATTGGTTGCGAGTCACGCCAGATATCTCCTAGTAGACTCCAAGTAGGAATCATTGTGACGATATCCTGGTCTTTCCTCCATTGGAGGGTGTCAAATCCTCCAGTGTAGGCGCGAAGGACGTCAAAGAAATTCGGCGTCGCATATTCCGCCAGTGGTTTTGGCGGTGAGCGAGTCGGTTCCTTGCGTTTCCTGCGTCCCGGCACCACTTGGTACGGTACGTCCACTTCCACGGACTGATTGTTGTCCATGAATGTGTCCTCAGTGTCGATGCCAGCCTCCGCATCATCCTCGAACACGCTTTCGTATTCGCTAGTGACTGGCCCGATAGCGCCGGTGGAATTTTCGGGTCGAATAGACTGCTGAAGCGTCGAATCGAATTGCCGAAGTGGAGGCGGAATTTCTGAGGTAATACTCTCGGTGAGCGCAACGTTTTTATTTGGTTGCATAGGCTTGGTGCCCTTTTTGGCCTTTTTTGACGTGACCGTTATGGCATTTCCAATTACCGACGATTTTGGGCCAGGGGTGTTAACAGTTTGATCGTCCGGTGCTTCCTCGTGTGGGCGCTTTACTTCGATGTCCACACAGTGCGACGAGACTCCGTTAATCCCATGGAATGGAGTCCCTTTAGTTACTTTGAAGTACACACGGTAGTCGAATCGCTGGTATTTAATTTGGTTGATTGGTTCTCCATTGATCCGCAGTTGGTCAGGGATAGCCGCGTCCGAGAAATAGATACGCCATGCGTTCGTGTGGCACCCAGTCCCAGGAATGACAGCACGATGGCTGTGGTAAACTACATCGACGCCGAGCTAGGTCAGCTTGTGGTAGAATTTAGTTGCATCAAAGTTGTCGCGGACTCCAGTAATGTCCATGAAACAGAGGGGGTCCAATGGGTGCTCCTCCTGCACAGGGATGAGGTACTTTTGCCCATAATTGACAAGGTATGTCCCCCAAGTGCTTTGCGGGCATTTGAAGATGTCACTGAAACCATAATTCCACCACGTCCGAGTCGAGTGACTTGGACGAACTCAGAAAGCAGCGATTTCACCGTGTCTGTTTGCGCACTAGCAAACAGCGAGGACATAATTGCCTCGTGCGACTGGTTAGAAAGTGCATCACCAGTATCAACCGTGAAACGAGCCATGGCCACCTTAGGGGTGTAGGGCCTAGCCAGGTTGATCGTTGCGAGAATGTCGACGCGATCCTTTTTGGGCTTGGAGAGCTCCAATAGGATCGCTTCGATGGCGTCTGCTGGGGGCGGGACAAATGCAGCCTTGGTGTGCTGCTTAGCAGCAGCAGTGAACCCACGAATGACTTTATTGTAGTCCAGTGAATTGCGGTTAGCTCCGCTCGAGGCTGCAGGTCCAGAAAGTGCAGGCATGCCGACTGTACTTCGGTTGTGCTGGCCAATGGGGAAATTCCAGGAATTATCCCTGCGTTTTGATCACCGATTGGCTGGGGTCGACCAACGTCAAAATTCCCAATTGGTTCGTTAAATTCGGAATTTCCCAAATCGCAATTACTGATTGGTTGAAATTCCAAATCAGAGCTCGCAAACAGATAAATCGAAGTTTCCATCTTCGAACTCGACAGGCAACGACGGCGGCAGCGGCGTGGTGCGCGACGGAGCCACCGGTCCAGGTAGACATGTAGGCTCGCTGGCCCGAGCCCGAAGGCGCTGAGGACCAGGCGGAGGCCAATCTCCTCCAGTGGACGGGTGGGCTGCCATGTCGGCATCGTCAGGCGGCGCGGCGGTCGGTGGCAATGGCAAAGTCGAGGCAGGTGAGTTCCAGGAACCATGGGACTCATTGGGACCTTGGAGTAGGTCTCCTGAGTGGTTCCCAGAGGGTTCAAGCAGCGGGCGTGGGTTGGGGGCGGTGGAATTGCGAGCAGCGTTCGACATGATCAACCGATAGGAAAGGGTACGTTTCTAGTGGACTACGATGGACGAGGCAAATAGAAAAGTAGGGGATTAGCTCAGTGGGATGAGCGTCAGATTATCTTTCGCAAGGTACACGGTTCGGATCCAAGTTTGTGCTCAATTTTTTAGTTTCGATTACTATGTATCAATATATTTAGGTACTATTAATAGGTGGAGTACTATTAATACGTACAGTAGTAGTACTATTTTATACCGATACAGTAGTTTTCAATCAAGCTGTTTTCTGTTACTTCGAAGTACAAGTTACAATTCACTTTTATCCGGAACTCTGTGCCATACTTCAACCAAGATGTTATATCTAAATCGAAGGAGATTTTCCAGCTTAAAGTGGTCGGTTGGCAGTGATTTGGACGGCTTAAAGTGGGGACATTTTGTAACACTGTGTGGCTATGGTTGGTGCCATGGCGCCAAATACTCGGGATTTTCTGATGGCTTCGAAGCTCTCATACACTGTAGCTTGGAAGAGCCAGCCCTCAGAAAATCACAGAGAAAATGGCAGCACTAGCGGCAAGGGTTTTCTGTCATACGTTATTTACAGAAAAAAATCGGCACATCACTGGTCGATCACGTTACAAAGAAAGAGGGAATGGTACGCCTAACGAAGTTTTGATAACAGTTGTCCCCCTTTTAGCCAATAGATACCGAGTACTCGAATTCGAGCAGATAATTGGACAATAATAATATTATCCCGCCGGCGCAAATTTTTCAAATTGACTTGCAACCTTGCCCTCACAAGTGTCAGCTTTGATTTCGCAATGCAGGTAGCCCAGCGTACACCAAAGAACAGCTACACTGTCGCAACAAAGCAGGAAGTACTTGGACTAGTGGAAGCTGGCCTCGTCGACTACAAGGTGTCTGAACTACTGGGTATTCCACGTCGAAACTATCCGAACATGGATTGACCAGAAATGGGACATCCTGGCCTACGACGGTAACAAAAAGCGCAAGAAGATCGTCCCTGGTGGCCGTCCCGAAACCTTCCCCGACCCAGACGGACTCGTTCTGTTCGTGAACGAAATGCGTGAACAAGAAAGAGCCCTGACGACAACACATATCGTCAACTGGATTAAGCGGCATCATGCGGACTGGCTGCGCTCCTACATTGCGCGGAAGAAGCCTGGCGCCGGATACCAAAGTCTGCTAAACCTACTTCAACGGTTCTGCCATCGAAACGGCTTCTCACGTCAACGGCCTGGGAAGAACAAGCAAAGCCAAGCTGCCTTGGTCGAGGTGCGCGACAAGTTCGCAGAGGAATTCAAACCGCGAGTACCGAGGGTTTGGTCCTGAAGCCATCTACAATGTGGATGAGACTGGGTTTCACTATGACATGCCACCCAAGTACATTTGGTCTGCTCGAGGGGGTGATGCCAAGATATCGACTGGTGAGAAGCATTCTCCTCGAATGACTGCCGTTCTCACCGTACGTGCCAATGGCGACAAGCTCCCAATCCTCTTTGTCATCCGTGGAGCTCCAGGCGGCCGAAACGTCTGAACTGCCGCTATTTCCACGTGGCCATGTCTACGCTGTGCAGAAGAAGGCGTGGATGGACAACACCGTGTGGAACTATTACCTGCGGACGCTGCTTACAAACAATCTGTCCGACCACTCCGTTGTCCTACTCGACAACTTCAACGATGACTCCTATCGTATTGTCCACGAGGAGTTGGGAAGCCTGCTTTGTCCCATTCCTCCCAACGCCACGTCAATTTGCCAGCAACTTGATGTCGGGGTGATGGCGCCATTCAAGCGTTACTTGTGCGATGCTTGGCTGACCGAAGAGATGATCGACGGCGAAGATGGAGATGACTTTGACACCCCTACCGCTGGTCAAAAGAGATTAGCAATAGTGAAACGTGCCATCATGGCATGGGACCGCGTGTCACCAGTAGATATTCGCAGGAGCTTTGAGAAAGCTCTCCCAGTCCCTACTAACACTGAGTAAATGGTGTGTTCATGCATCGCATTGATGGTCCTGCATGCCAAAGGCACTTTTCAGCCAATGATTTGTTGTGGATATAAATATGAAAAATTAAATAAGTTGCCTATGTCTAATTGTGTTGTTGTATGCAAATTATATTAAATTATGTAAATTATATTAATTTTGAAAAAAGCTTGACACTACCTGGGTCCCTTCCTTTATCATCATGGATGCCGTCGCACTAACCGTTGCGCCACTGTGTCAAGCAAGTGCTATCTTCGTTTCGCGTACGTAGTTTAAGTGAGGAATCAATTTGATACTCTTGTAGTTAGATCATCGTCACATCCGATACAGCGCTAGCACAAGCAATGCCATTTCCCAAGGCAATCCAATTGCAAATTTTAATAACCTCCAACAAAAACTGCCCTGATTGGCTACAAAAACAATCGAACTTCGCAGTCCGCTAACCCATAAGCAATCACGTTTCATATCAGGTCGAAGCCCATGTTAGGCGTACCATTCCCTCTTTCTCTGTACTGGTACTAGTAAACTTTAACTTTATTACTTCAGGTTGGTTGATATTACAGAGAACGGGGAAATTTAAGATTCTCATTACACATACATCGTAGAGCCAATCATCATGAAGAATTCAAATAAGCAAATTTAATTGGCCAAAATGACAATCCGCGCCAAAGCAAAAATATAAAGACCGCGAAAGCAACTGCTACACCACTTCCCGTTCAAGTTGAAATGAATTTCCAGTCAATGTGAAATGCAGAAATATTATAAGATTTCACAAGTGCAGTTTCACATCTCAACATGAAAAATGTTCACATCAAAATGAATCGTTAAACTTACTTCAACTATAGTATAGTGACCATAAGGTGATGAATTATACTACCCTTCAGTATACAATAGTGATTCAATCATCATGTCTACCCTCCCTCACCCACCTTCCTCCAAATCATACACCAGAATATATATGAAACAAAGTATGTTTCAAGTTGAATGTTAGAAAATTCATGTTGATTTGAAAATCGTCGTGTTTCGAACGTGTTCATTTCACATTGACTGGAAATTCATTTCAACTTGAACGGGAAGTGGTGTAGTATTAATACTTCGAGGAAGTAGTACAGTAGGTACGGTTTGTGTTTTACCACACTTCCATGCTTGACGCGGACACACCCATCAGCGACAATACACTTTGTACCAACTTAGCTCGGCGGCACACATACCCCATATCCCTTAAACGGAAAGCCTTAGAGCTCCTGAAGGATTCCTCCTACCGCAAGGTGGCGGACGCGCTTGGCGTCTCGTACAGCTGTGTGCGGAACTGGCATCGGGTGGCGGCTGCATTGCAAGCCTACAAGGGCAGCCAGCGAAACCACAACATCCAAGGTGCAGGTTGTCCGACAATCGTACATCAACCTGAGTCTCTCTTGGCCTTCATGCAAGCCCGGCGAACCCAAGAACGAGCATTGACTTGCACCACTGTAATAACTACTTCGCGAAGTGCTACCGTATTTGTCGTTGTCCTGCACTAACTATTACAGTATTATTAATACTATCAATAATAATAGTACAATACTAGTACTACAGTACTTCGTTCGTTCCATGACGGCCAGTTAAAAATACACTCGATGTTGTTGCTCTTGGATGGCCTTGTTGCACTTCACCATTTGGGGGTGATTGTGAATTCCAACACCATTCGTTTGGAGGCACCAATCCGTGTGCACAGCGTGTTTAAGTAGCTGCTGCTGATCCGAATGCATATTGAATTGCCACCATTGGTTGCGGTTGTAGAATTCGCACCCCCACTGGTGCACCTTGAGCACGGGGCCGTCCCAGTACGCATCCAAACACGTTCGTTCTTGGTAAAAGGACAGCCCGAAGTTGTCATGACCCAAGTACACAGACTTCCACACCGGTTCAAAGCCTCGTCGTGGCGGAAGCGCAATGGTTCGTTGATTCGCCGACGTCAAAAAGTAATCGAATCCGAGCGTGGGCGATGTTCGTCGGTCGTTGCCAATGAGAAAGCAGTTGCCATCGTTCGCACCTTTGCATTCGTCGATAAGGGCGTTGGGGCTGTCGGTGTCGAAGCTCGGGAACTGGCTCAGCCAACACAGGTATGTTGAGTTGGAGCCGTTGGGAAACACGATCGTGGGCTCGTCCATGCAAGCGAGGGGCGTGTAAATGGGG
>NW_009798352.1:211304-213501 GCF_000520075.1 Aphanomyces astaci | reverse complement strand
TACTTCAGGTTGGTTGATCGCAAAGGGTGAATATGATTACTTTGCGGGCAACGTTCGGACAATTTCAGGCGGAGATACTTGACATTTGTATTGGACTTATGGGGAACATATTTCCGAATGCCGAATGGAGCTTGTCGGACATACTTGTGTATAGTATATACCCGCATAAGAACGATCAGCTTTACAGTACTGTAGCAAGCGACGATAGATCTTCCACCTACAAAAATGCGTTTCCCACGTAACGTAAAAAATCAATTTAACACATCTGTGGAAGGCGGCTCGGGAGAATTTCCAAATCTCCACGCTCAGCTAACTTTTTTAACCTCTGAAACTTGGAGATAATAGCTGAAATAATGCTTTTGAGCCACACACCGATTATATTGTGTTTTGCAGTCGTATTGCAAGAGAAAAACACCAAAAACCAAGCAAATTTGATACCATTTTGAGAATCAATTTAAGACACATGTTGGTATCTCGATCAAAGTAAGTTAGGTGTTTCATGCAATTTCCGCCCACCTTGTCGTACTTTTGAAGTCGCGTAACTCGTCGCCCATGTGTGTGATAAGGCTGCAAAAACATGCATTCTCAAGGTCGTGAGGAGCTTTATTAGTTTATGCAGGACCCATCGTTGTATCGCTTGTCCATTTTGCTCGACGAATATTTCAATCATCACCGTTTAATGATTGTGATTGGCTGCCAACTGGGCGGAAATTACGTGGTGGGCGGAAATTACATGAATCACACTTTTGATCATTTGCTTACAAATGATGTGTTTAGGGTATATTATTATAGAAGGACATCAATCCTTTTGCACGGGTTATAAATTCGCAAAGACCTTGCCAATATGCATTCTCCCCTTTCCGGATAGACATGAAGAGGATATTTATTTGCAAAGGTTTGCTTAAAATAATTTTGCGCCGTTTGATTGGTTCTTGAACATAGTAAATTGAGTCATGTGTCTTACAGTTAATAGAATTGATTTTACGTCACAATAGCAGCAAAATCCGCATGAAAAGAAGTGCATTCATGACATTACAGTACGACCAGTTCATACCGAGACTATCATGGGATGTTTTTTGACGTCCAAGGCCAACATATCCAGAGCCCCTCCACCATAAATAATTCAACAGCATAGCATCCTCCTGGGCAATTGACTAACCCACAGGTGCACAATACAATGAAAATAATCAAATGCATAGTTATGTCATCCTTTCATGCCGCCACTAAATTCTGACAGATACAAATTATGGTCCACAACACCTCACACATCTTGGCTACCGGTAGACTGAGTGCTTATCCGTGGTAACTCGAGGAGACGACTACAACTAGGCCGCCCCTTGAGCGATCTACCGATGTGGCTCGGGCGATATGAGTGTGCTCAGGTGCATTACAAGCTGAAGACGGTCCTGACAGCCCCCTCCTGTGCATCTGCGTCAGATCTTACAACAGCGCTCCTGCACACTCCATTCATACCTCCTTGTAGACCGGTGATAATTCACGCGACGATAGGTTTTGTATGTGTCTAGATGATGGGTTTGATGGCGGCGATCAAGCGTTTCATGGGCACCGCCGCTTTATCCCATATAACGTTACCAGCGTATATTACTATGGCATGAGACTTTCACTTGGTGCCCGCCTCGTAATGTAACATCACTAACACTGATTTCGTTGCCAACACAACCATCACTGCCATATCTACAGCTAAATGTCCTCATCGGTATAGAAGCATCAAAATCGAGCATTTCGCAACAGCATACAAACACAGTACGTCAGTGTGCCATTGCTACAAGTGGTGTCGTGTAAGTGACGAATACGCTTGCCAAGTGCTAGTGCTGCTCTGTGTGGGAGGGTAGCAGACGAGAACATGCAACCCTACCCTTTCTCCCTTTCTTAATAATGATAATCCAAAACTCAATTATTAATAACCATCCACGCTACAAATCATGATACTATTTTAGTAGAAACATGATTTGTTATGGTGCATTTCATCTAAAGACTACAGATCGGCCATCCTCAGGAGGAGACGTTTTACTATTCAACGCCTCGGTTATTTCAGTTAAACCCACGTAATGTTGACGTTAAATTATTTTTACTTACGTTTTTTATCTGGTAAATAGGTTAAACATCCTGAATAATCCGGATACAATGGAAACGTTCATACGGATAAGTGTTGTATACAAAGACCAAGATATACTTG
>NW_009798352.1:90444-210090 GCF_000520075.1 Aphanomyces astaci | reverse complement strand
TCGGTCGTTGCCAATGAGAAAGCAGTTGCCATCGTTCGCACCTTTGCATTCGTCGATAAGGGCGTTGGGGCTGTCGGTGTCGAAGCTCGGGAACTGGCTCAGCCAACACAGGTATGTTGAGTTGGAGCCGTTGGGAAACACGATCGTGGGCTCGTCCATGCAAGCGAGGGGCGTGTAAATGGGGGCACTGGCAGTCACCTTGTCCAAAGGAATGAACTTGCTCGAATTTGGCAACGCGTCGTAATTGGCTGGCAACCCGATCTTCTTTAGCTCTGCGAGCCGAGCGGGGGACGGGCTAGTGGCGGCTATGGTCGCACCCAAGAGGAAGAGTACGGCAGTTGCAAAGCTCATGGCGAATTCGAAAGTGACGAAGACAGAGGAGTGCACTCGAAATAGAAGTGGAGTACTTACTGTACATGGCTACAATGTACAGTACATGCATGTAGTACTAGTACTCGGTTGTGCTTCGTTTTGCATCAAGAATACAGTAAAGCTAAAGATATGGAGAGTACATTTTGAGGTGACAAAGACACTATTTGTAAGCAACCAAACCCTGGATAAAGTATTATGATGTACTAGCCTTGTAAAAAAGGAAATAATAATATGCAGTTTAACGACGAATCTAGGTAACGTTGATTGGGCGACCAGCCATTTCTGACCCGACGAGCCGGTTTGGCTTGTCTGCAGTGTGTGGTTGCGAGTGGTCGTTGCTGTATTTTGTGGATTTCTTTGGGTGTATCGCATGCAAATGCCAACGAATAGCTCGCGTAACAATATATAGAGGTGAATTCACCCCCTTAGCATTCGTCCTCGTTGTGTCCGGCGCTAGTGTTACAGTATGATAGAGGAATGGCGTCGATTCCCATGCATACAGTAATCAACGTCAAAGAGAAAAACTGGCACATGTGACATCGCAAACTGCTCTGTTGTGGGTTTACAGTTAATGACATGTTGAGCACACTATTACTACAGTAACTTTTTGCACCGCCGGCCCATCGACTCGAAGCCCTTTGTTTTGTCAAAGTACCGGTAACTGCAAAAAATTTCCAGGGCCACAGGTTCATTCTAGGATGGTCCACCATTGATTCATATCATCTGATCGGGCAACTCGTCAACAAAATCTGAGATTTTTTTACAGTACACTTGCGAATGAGGTGTCGCTGATTTGCGAATGCGAATCGTCGAACCGCCCCTGACCAATTCCCCGAGCGAGTGGGTGACACACCCACTCAATGTGTCAAATGCCCACTCACTCAGGGAATTTGGTACTATTGACCTAAAACGTCCCTGTGTAAGTGGGTAGGACTAATTGCTCGCTACGAAAAGTACAATCCTGAAGTAGTACAGCTGTACTAGGAGTACAATCCTAACGTTAACGTTAAACACCGTTACGAAGGCAAAGAACGTTGTACAACGTTAATCGTACCAATGGTGAATACTACTACAGTTAGTGTTAAACAGTATTCTATGTAAGCTGCACCATTGCTGGTAGTAATTCGTGGTAGTTCCTTATTCTTCGAAGTAATTCGGAGCTACATAAGCAACTACTTGTCCCCTCCAACTTTTGTATTTAATTTTCAGTGAGCTACGCGTAGACTTCAGTTGGTTGTCGGGGTTCCGGTAATATCGTTTCGAAGAATACCGGTATATATATTTGATAGGCACAAACGGATTCGACATCGCTTACACTATGCAAGGCAGCAATGGGGTACAATTCAATCAATGTGGAACTCTGAATGTTGTACTCCTAGTACTTCAGGATTGTACTTATCGTAGCGAGCAATTAGTCCCACCCACTTACACAGGGACGTTTAAGGTCAATAGTACCAAATTCCCTGAGTGAGTGGGCATTTGACCAATTGAGTGGGTGTGTCACCCACTCACTCGGGGAATTGGTCACCGCCCGTCGACCGCCTGATGCGGTACTGTTCTGATAGTAGTACAGTAACAGAATGGAAAAGTCCTACATCCACATACCGGTACTAGGACTAGGTACAGTACTTCATTCAGTAAATGGATATAATGGTTTTTCTCGTCGATTACACCAGCATGCGCATGACAGGATACACGGTGGAGTGAACACATTTTGTTAGGTACTAGTACTACGTAGTACAAGAGATACTGTACAGTACCTTTGAATTGTGAGGAGCGACACAAGTAGTACAAGAAATACAGTTACTTTAATAAGTGCAAGAGAAACAGTTACTTTAACTGTCGTACGTATGCGGTCATGTTCATATCGTGCTGTCATCGTAACCTCGCGAAATTACTGTACTGTACCAGGAAGTATGTGAGGTTGTTGGCACTACAGTGAACTGGGAAAGAACTCGACACAGTTGCACTCGAATAAAAATATGCAATCCACATGACAAAGAATAAAATGCAAAAAAGCACATCATAACTTGATTGGATTAGTGACTTGAATTCAATTTAAGGTCTGTGATTGGTCCGCCTTGGAAACACCGAAACGTTCAAACTTTGAAATGCCTGCCCCGCTGCTTCCCCAGCGAGTCCAAAGGCGGCACAACCTCGACATGCGCATCAAGCTACATGGCCTATGGGAATACAAATCTCTCGGATAAGGCTATTTCTGCACTAGAAGGTATTCCACGCACAACTTGACTGACATGGCTGAGTAAGAAGGACGCATACCTCACCACCGAATGTAACAAACAGTGCTTGACGCATGGTGGTCAATGGAGACCTGTCGCCATGCAATTCGACAACGACTTGTTGGCCTTCATGAAGGTAGTTCGAGCCGACAGACACCTCTTAATTACTGCTCATATGGTCACATGGATCAAGACACATGAGCAATCGTGGGCCAAGACGTACCTCCAACGGAAAGCCGCTAGTGGAATCAGGTAAGATTGGGTCTGTGCCAACGCATTACCCACCGCCATGACTTTGTGCAGCGTGTACCTTGTAATTCCAAGCTGAAACGAGCTGAGTTGGAAGAGCAGAAGAATGTGTTTGCGGCGACCTTCTGAGAGAAGCACGATGAGAAGCCCCTACGAGACATCGTCAAAATGGATGAAAAAGCAGTGTACTATGACTTGCGACCTCGACGTACGTGGTGTGAAATTGGCGAAGACGCGAAAGTCGATTTGACCCAGAAGCACTCCGATCGCCTCACGGCCGTGCTTGGAGCCTGCGCCGATGGTACGGTATGGCGCGGTGCTGTATACGGCTGACATGTGACGTAGGGACGAAGTTGCCAATACTGTTCATCGTGCGTGGGCAACCCGGTGTGCCGATCGAAACTGATAAAGGTCCAACGTATCCTTATGGGCACGTATACGCGGTTCAAGAAACATCTTGGATGGATGAGAGTGTGTGGGTATATTACCTCAAGGAGCTATTGAAGTGTAAGCAAATTTAATATACTTTAATTGAGTTTATTGGGCGAACGGTGAGGATTTAATGGTTTTTGACTGTTGCATTTGACTCCTTTGATGTTTGGCTACCTGTTGGTGGATTTGGTTTTTGTTTAAGTGAAGTATTTGTTATGTTGGAGTATTTGTTAGGTTGGATTTTGTATGGGTTTGTTTTGGAGTCCTGTGGACTCAGTTGTGGAATTTGAATATTTTTGTGATGATGTGGCGAATCACATCAGTTGAATTTTTCGTATTTTATCAGACGAGTGCTGTATGACAAAATAATATTCGAACTTGTCTCGATGGGTGGCTTACAAACTATTATATATTGTTGTGTGCAACTGTGTCGAGTTCTTTCCCAGTTCACTGTACAGTACTACTACTACCGGTAGTACCAGGTACTGTACTAGTACTATATTACTCGGAGTACTACAGTACAGTACTGTACTATTAATACTAGTAGTACTTTAGTATACTACTGGATTGTAACCTTTTGGGATGATACCAGGGTCATACAAACTGTAATATAAATACGAAATATTGCGAATTTGGCAGTTTGGAAACTATCGTAGAAAGAGCATGATATCATCTTCAATTTGAACTGACTTACTCCAATTTTGGGCAAAATGTGCATGAAATATTGACAAAATGGCAGGGACTGTCAGCTACTGGAGCTCCTTTTGTCATTAAAGCGATCACTTACTTCACTCAAATAAGGGTTATAACACACAAAGGCTTTAATGAATGAAGGATTAAATACTGTAGATGGTGGAGAACGATGTGTGTCGATCGATGGAGAAGTTCCTGCCTTGGGCAAGTCGCTTGATGAATTCATGAACCTTGGCCATCCAATAAAACGGTGTTCTACGTTTAATTATAGCCAATCAGGGAAGCCGTATCAGATTTTTAGTAGATACTAGCACCTACTAACACATTTTGGGTGTTGATTTCCATCGACACATTTTCCGCTCAAATTTAGAAGGCCACGGTGACCCTGGCTATTCATCACGTCAATTTCCAGTGTAGCCTGAAGACATATTATTCGAAAGAGACGTTGAAATTTCTTCAGTAATAAAGAAGTTACAATGACCTACCTGATGCATCTTCCCAAAAGGCCCCTACAAATAGTACTACTACAGTAGTATTTTTACACCTCTGTATATGAATATTATTTTGCTAGATAGTAGTATACTATATTCCACCAGTACACGTGTCCTGTACTGTACGATTAACAATACTAAGTTAGTACGAGTCATGTATTGTGCTTTTCACCTTTTTTTGGCTAATGCGGGTCTAAAACCATGCTTGATGCACGATGAAGTATTTATTACGGTTCGCGTTTTGAATCCCAAGTATGCTTGGTCGAAGCGTAAGAAAAAGGCGATTGTAGAATTGCCATTCTCTCGCGGCAAGCGGGAGTCAGCACTAGTATTTACAACACCCGGACTTTTAGTGTGGGATTATGTGGACGGTATAATACTTTTGTCGTCGTTCAATGTCTTAATCTATATTATTAGAATATTTTAGGAACATTCGATCGTGCTACGTTTCACGACATCATGGTCAAAACGATTCTGCCGTATTTGAATCCTTGCCCGCTGCCGTGTTCAATTTTCATTTTGGACAACGCAAAGATCCATATGTACATGGACCTGCAAGACGCAGTTTACATCCTATTGGTTCTCCAAAGAATGGTATCAGGTCGAATGGAGGAATTTCTAGGATGCTGCGGAGTTCTTGAATAGACAGAAAACAATCCATTAGGGCACTGTTATTCGTGCCATGAACCCGGTACGTTTCTGTGGTCTGGGCATTTATTCAGCGCCGGCGTTTGTCGTTATGACGTTAAGCCATAAGGTCAATATGACCGAGTTGCTGCATTTTAGTATTCGCGGGAAATTCAAAGGGGGTGGTCTGCAGCAACCTTGCCGTCACAACAGTTGCATAGTCACTTTGGAGAGGGCCAAGGAGAAGACTTTGGTCGTCAATGTATCCCGCAACGCGGGTCACCGCAGTCACGACGTTGTTAGAAGTTGTTCGCATAATCGCGGTGCTGGGATGCTTTTATATTTCCCAATTTACACTAATTAAATAATCGGGACAGAATTGTAACATATTCATATATTTCAAGCTTTTTACCGACGTTAATTTGAACGATGCTTAGGCATTGCGGGCCTTGCTTGCATTGTCCCAAACTCGCCGTACCACATTGTTGTAGCTTAGCAGTGTCAGTTTGACGTACTTGTTTTGCGTTGTGTTGGCTGGACCTTCCGGGTCCCACAGTTTCTTCGTGTTCGACGCGTCTGCGTGGTAGTCGGCGATGGTAGTCGAGACAGTGTTGACGACCAGGACAGAAACAACATCAATCGTAGTATCCCTGGCCACGATGAGCTCGGTCGCTTACCTACGCTGGTTTTACTCTGGCCCAAGGGTTTACCTACCTTGGTAGTGATGCGGCACCGAAAGTACTCCGCGAAAGTGACGTTCAATGGATCGCGCTGCATGTTGGTCTCGTCCACTTTGCAAGTGAGACGGTCCAGTAAATAACGACCTGTCTTTATTTAACTCATGTGCCAGGCTCTCGATTTGGGTTGTTTAACGTGTGGTTTCAATTTTGTTATCCATTGATTAGTGCGATAATACATACAATTGGCAAATTGGGTTTTATTTGGGTTTTTGGCGAAATTATAATCCCCTGGTGGATGAAATATATTGACGAAAAGTTAGATTAAATCGATAGTTGGTTGAATTATACTGCTGGTTCGGTGAAATAGAAATATAACGAAACGTGAGATCGCAACGAAATTAAATGGACGTAGCCGAAATATAACGGTGGTCAGGAGAAAGCTAAGCGAAATATAGAACAAAAAGCTGAAATTAACCGTAAAAAAGTGCAAAACACACTCTCTCATCGGTGGAGATGCTTCACGTTAATTGGACTTTATTTGCGCTGCCTCGTACTGTATGCACTGCATAGCCACACAGTTGCAAATCTCCCACACATTAGAGTGATTTTGCTACGTTATATTTCCTGAAAACTTTCACGATGGAGCCTTTTGATCTGATTATATTGGGAATTTCTTGATGAATATGTTCTGTCAGAATTTCTGACTGGGAATACCTTTTCACACACAGTAGCCAATCAAAACACTTACAGTTAAGCATGCTAAATTACCAATTTCGCTTCATGGATGAATGGCATGCACCAAACGTAGATGAGTGATAGGCAGGATGTGCTACAGTAGATGAGCGAGGATATCGTAGGCGAGTGGTGGGATAGTTCCGAACGTAAACCAGACAACAGATACGTCCTATCCCTGTGTTCATCGACCACCTCAAAGCGGTCATGTTTGTACGTCGGCACGATGCACACTACAGCCTATACGGATGGTGCAAGGTCACAAACTGCATTGCAACTACTGCACTGGGTTGTTGATGTGCGTAAAAATTGGGAGACGTGTCCTACCGGTAGGTGCTCCAAAAGAGCCGCAACAACGAATACAGCTGTAGTTCTGCTTAACGTTAAATGTGAATTTTTCCTATAAATAAAGCACCTTCCCAACATGATATTCCCCGATGGATTTTCAGGGAAATTGTATTGGAATATTCGTGTGGATTCTTGGTGCAAAATCACTCTATTATATGTAAACTACTCACATTTCGCACTTGCTAAACGTCTCTACTAACGTTAGAAATCTACTCACATTTCGCACTTCCTAAACGTCTCTATTAACGTTAGAGACGTTTAAAGAGAGAATGACGTTAAAAACGCCCCCGTGGTACTTTGTCACACTTCAGGAATAATAATATTGTTGCTGTCTTGATTGAAACATGCCACATTACAAATTGTTTTAGCCAATAGGTGACACTTATTTGCACGACGAAGAAGAGGACGTGTTACAAAAATACCTTCCCTATTGTCTGACAATTGGTGTCGTCCAGTTCACAAAAGAAAATCGACTGACATGTTACGGCTAGAATTGTACATACAAATGTTATGTCTTGTACTCTCGCCTACTTTGGTTGATACGGTGCAAAACGAAATGTCTCCTATTAAGGTCGCCTTTTAGGCCAAGGTGGTAAAACACCTTACGTCACTCGCTGTGACCCGGGTTCAATTCCCGTGATGACCCAGTCCCGCCCATTTAGGGGGACGGCTATTTCGCGCCGTGTTATTCCCGTAAAGACCGTAAGACGTCCCTTCAACAAGAGGGCGCAAACACCCCTGGTGGGATTAAGGAATATTGACTACTTCACAGTGTTTTCGCTGTGAAGTAGTTTTATTTTGGTATTTTTTGACTGTGATGTTATTTTATCATACTGCTGTAACAATGAAATACTTTTTAATCAAACTTCGTCGCAAATATACCGCTATCTATTTTGTCAAAAATACTCGTTCATGACATCAAGCACGATGATTGGCTGATTCAAACCTGCCCGTCGAAATTTGACTGCATCAGAGCCAGACACATCTGCGCTACACAACAATTCTTGCATCCCTGGGCTCTATTTGGCATGCCAGCCAACACGAAATGGAACAATGGCGAGCGGAGACACCTATTAGCTGGATTTGACCCGGCGACAACGTCATCCAAGGGGTACAGCCGAGCTCATGGCATCAACTGGCGCACGTGGCGTCGCTTGTTGAAGGACAAGGACAAGATTCTCAAGTCGAAGCGCAAAGCAACCAAGGCATCCCTGGGCGGGCAAGGGTGAATATGATTACTTTGCGGACACCGTTCGGACAATTTCAGGCGGAGATACTTGACATTTGTATTGGACTTATGGGGAACATATTTTGTCCGAATGCCGAATGGAGCTTGTCGGACATACTGTGTATAGTATATACCCGATAAGTACGATCAGCTTTACAGTACTGTAGCAAGCGACGATGGAATCCGATCTTTCCGTTTGGCGCTGAGCTACTGGTGTTCATGAACAACGTCCGCGATGAAGAGCACTACTTGATGCACACACACATGGTAACGTTCATCAAGACGCATCACATGGCCTGGTTGGAAGCGTACTTGGTGAACAAGAAATTTGACGACACAGGCTACTTCAGTCTCCTGCGCCTGTGCCAACTGTTCTCTGCCCGTCACCGATTCTCACAAGAAGTGTCTGTCGAGACCAAGATGCCTCAAGTCGACATGACTCAAATCCGTGACGAGTTTGCCGCCTCTTTTTGGAGCAAGTTTCGCATGACGGACACATGTGACATCATCAACGTCGATGAAACCTCGGTATACAACGATATGCCTCCTGGCAAGACGTTGACGAAGATTGGTGGATCGTCGAAGGTGGACAAGACACAAAAGCATTCCGACCGGATGACAGCGGTACTTTCGATACGGGCAAACGGTATGTTTGCATGGTGCGAGCCATCTCACTATTCTGCTAGGCGAGAAGCTTCCAATACTCTTCATCTTGAAGGGCACGCCTGGTGGCCTAATCGAGCGCCATGATATTCCGACGTATCCTTCCGGGCATGTCTATGTCGTGCAGTTGAAGGCGTGGATGGACAAGTCTGTGTGGGATGTCTATGTGAATGACCTGCTCAAGTTCAAAATTAGAGAGGTTTTGCAACCGTTCACTCCCATTCCCAAACTGCTAAAATGCTTCGGATTGTGACAATTGCGGTCGCAGTGGCAGCGCCCAGATTTGCGTTTTGCGATTGTCCACTTCCTTGAAATTCATCCGTATAATTAACCGGCTGATTTGAAAGCGCGTGAACACTTTGGCACCAGTCGTCGTACAGTGTGGCTGATTGTTCTGACGCAGATCGAGCTCCACCAACTCCTGCCCTTGGCCCGTACAAGTCAGCAACGCCGACGTATCCTCCTGCTGTGTGCCCTGGCCAATGTGGAACGTCCTCTTGTGCCGGACATAAGATTCAATCTCAACCGTGTGCCCGATGCCAATGCTCGTCTTGACTTTCGTTTTGACGTTGCTGGAATAAAGAGCCTGGGATACCTGCTCGGACTACCTGCCGTTGTCATAACCACACAACGCTATCGTGTCAACCGGGACGAGGCAATGTGCATTGTCCTGGGACGCCTGGTGTTTCCGACGCGCCTGCACACGATGTCTCGCACGTTTGGTCGCTCCCGGCCGGCTCTGTGTGCGATCTTCAACCACGTTATTGGAGAGATATTTGACTGCTGGAAGTCATAAATTTACTTCAACGACCGTCTCGTGCAACGAAACATCGGCGCGTATTGCGATGCTGTTTACAGCAAGGGTGCCCCTTTGGGAAACGTATTTGGTTTTATCGACGGAACTAAAGTGCAATCGTGTCGGATTTCGTCGACCGGCGGCGGCCAAAATTTTCAGCGCCAAGTTTACAGTGGCCATTAAAGGATCCACTGCTTGAACTATCAAGCTGTTGCTGCCCCCGATGGAATTTGCGTGCACTTCTTTGGCCCGGTTGAAATACGCCGTCACGATACGACGATGCTGCGCCTTAGTGGGCTGCTAGACTACCTCGCTCGCCCAGTCTCATGTCTTTGCTGGCTCGTTCATCTACGGCGATCCGGCGTATGGAGTGTCCCAACATATTTTGTCGGGATACAAAGGCAATGACATCTCGTCAAGAAAACGCGATTTCAACAAATGGATGAGTCGTGTGCGGCAATCAGTCGAGTGGAACTTCATGATCATGAAGTCACTTTGGGCGTTTATTACGTTCAAAAATTTGTCCAAAATTCGGCTCTCCCCGGTGGCGAAAATTGTGTGCGTTGCCATGCTCCTAAATTGCCATTGCTGCTACTACGGTGGAAACCAAATCAGCGACTACTTTGGACTGGAACCGCCATCTCTTAAGGAGTACCTCGACACTTTCGAAGTTGTAGTTGTTTGAGTATACCCCAATACAGTTACATTTTCTACAACCAGTTCTATTTCAACAATGTAGTTTAAGATAATGCGTGCCAAGTAATATTACTATCGGTTTGTGAGGACAGATAATTCATTTCAACGACGGTATGTTTACTGTCGCTTAGTGAGAGCACCTAGCATCGCAAGAATAGTTTCGTGGTGCAGACGCGCTTGTTCCGCCGCCAGTTCGCGGTCTTTTTGACGCTCCTCGCGCTCAACCTCCAGCTGAAACTTGCGGAACTCCAATTCAGACTGACGCAGACCACGTTCCGCCTTGCTTTCCTCTTGCATGGCAGTAGTGATCTTCGTGAACCGGCTGCCGCTGCCGGACGCTTTTTCGCCGTCATCATCGCACTCTTGGTGCTTGCGCTTGCCAAGCGAGTTCATCGCTTCGTTACGAATGCACTCACCTTCTCGCTCACTCTGATCCACTTTGTTCGCGTCGTTGACCAGGCGTTTCTTCTCTTGCTCCTTGGCATCGACAAAGGCGGCCAAAAGCTCATCCAGCAGCGCAATACGCTCGTCGTACGTTTCCGCAACCCCAGAAGCCCTAGCCGATTCTCTGTTATAATGGACATGGTTGTCCATTACAACAGAGAATCGGTTTTAGGCCTTCTTGGGGTCGAATTGGGGCCTTGCGAAGTCCTCATGGTCCGCCAACGCTCTGGCAACAAGTCCCCAAACCTTCATGACTTCGCCCTTCTTTGTTTCGAACGGTCTCTCCGCGTTCACCTGCCGAAACAGCATGATGTCTTCTTGTTCCGTGTACAGGCGGCGCTTGTTGGGTGTTTGCATGACGGGTCCAATCGGAGTTTGCTGCTGCCATCACTCAAACCCGCCTTGCAGGTTTTCTTGGAGGGTGCAATAAGATCCGATTGGACGCGATTTGGAAACACAGGCCCAATCAAAGTCTACCAAGTTCGCAGTGGACGGGAACAGCAATCCGTGAGATTACCACATCTCAGGGATTGGCGATTTGATCTGGCAGGTTCCATTGCGAGTCCACAACAAATTTTACAGGTAAACTTCCAGTTTTGTCACCATCTGACTTTCGGAATGGGAGTGGACGGTTGCAAAACCTCTCTATCGATGGGCCACCCGTTGTTGTGGCTGACAAGTTGGAAGCACATGTCACCCCGGAGTCCTACGATACGGTGGTATCCAAGCTCTTTAGTCTGTTGCAGCCCTTGCCCAAGAACACGACAAGCATAGTGCCAGCCGTTGGACGAGGGGGTCACGGGACCTCTGAAAAGTAAGCTTCGCTCCATGTGGTTGCATGAAGTGCCAGTTGTGACCGCGTCTGGGAAGCGACATGCTATGATCCTGCGAACAATTACAGCGTGGGAGGCCATTGCCAAATACATTGGTCACTCGGGCTTTCTTGAAGGCTCTTCCCGATGTAAATGCAGCTGTGGTGTAAATTTTGTACGACGTTGCATTTTTGGTCGTCGTTTAGTGTAAACTGTGATTGGACTAAAAATGACCAATCAACACTGGCAGGATTGCAAGTATTCGTGCTTGACACAATTATATTTTTTCAAAATCTCATTCCAAGTAATACAATTCCCGATACAAAAACCAAGTAACCCGAAGCGTACCACGGGGGCGCTTTTTACGTCACTTTGTACTTCAATCTTAGCGATGTCTGAAGTTGGAAGTTTAAAGAATTCAGGAGCGATCTCAGCGCCCGTCGTCCTTGCCTTGGCATAGGGTGATCATTGATATTGATATTACGCTGTAACGTTGAAATCACTCAGCGGGCTGGCACCGGGTGATCAGGCGGTAATCATCGGCGGCTTGGTGCGCGGCGGCGAGGAGTACACTGTGATGTACTGCCCTGAGCTACAGCTCCTGACAAACGTACTGCATCACTGCACATACCCGCGCTTGTGCACTATCCTAACACTAGATACTGTATTACCTATGTGTCGGCTGAAGCGAGTCGGAGCATGTTGGCGTGAGTGGATATTTTGCAAGCAACCCTCAATGAGCAATTTGATTGGCTCGGAAAGTTGTCAGATGTCTGCGGACTTCGAGGTCAAAAGTTTAGAGCCCATTAATTGACCGCTCCTAACCCCTTTGCACCCATTTTGGGCTGTTTTCATTGGCTATAATTCATTTTTCTCAGATTTTGAGAGCAATACAAACTCCAAGTTAAGGTACTTGGTCGTTGAACAGGCCTCGTCAGGGAGCGGCACGGCCTACGGCCTACCTGCCGCTTTTCCCGACGAGAGGAAAAGATAGGAAGTCCCGTGGGGCACGATAGCGTCGCGCCACAGCGCTCGCTTTGGTGCGAGTCGCTCTACACTCTATCTACGCTATGTATAAGTCTATCTACGCTATGTATAAGTCTATCTACGCTAGGGAATAAGTGGGCACAAAGCTGGAGTTGAACTGGTGACCTTTCGGACCCCATGTTCAAACCGCTAGACCACAGTGGCTGGTTCATTTGGAATTGCTGTTAAGCTTAGCGTATACAAAAAGAATCTGAGCACAAAGAATTATATCCAATGAGCAGCGACCACACCCATTACTACAGGGTTAGGTCGTCGTAGGAGCGGTCAATTAATGAGCTCTCAAAAGTGTGATGACTTAAGATTTCGCACTTGCTAAAAGTCTCTACCGGTACTACTGTCGCTATTAATGTACGACGTGTCAACAGATGCTGCACTGGAGGAAGTTCGAACTGTGTCAAGAGGGACGATAAAGGGGATAGCGCTGGGGAGGAACGACGACGAAGAACACTTGTGTGGTCGAGGGCAAAACCAAAGATGATCATTAACGGACTGTTTAGCTGACCTATGATTGGGCATAAACAGTCCGGTTTCTACAGAAAGAGAACACCGGATAATTCCGGATGACCGGATAATTCCGGATGACCGGATATTATCCGTAAGTGACCGAACCTCGGCGAAAAAGGCCAAAGCAAGAACGGCCAAAGTGCCCCTTCTTGACAAACTGCATGTATAGCCTTTAGTAACTTAACATCTGTTCTATAATATTCCCACCTTGAGACCAGTTTACAGCACTTGCATTGTGCAAACCAAGTGCAAAGTCAAAAATAACAGCATATTATCACAACAACAACTAACGACTACAAGGACAGACACTTGTGTTCGTGTTACATACTACGGAGTACGCAGTACAATTCAACTCGTCGGATAATTCCGAATGTCCACTGCAAGCACCAGTTTTTTTAGTCAACTCCATGAGATGCCAAAGACAGTTGACGACCCAATGCGTAGCTGTATAGCCGTGCGTCGATGGCATCACCGTGCTCAGTGTGACGCTCTTGGAGCGTTTCCAGCAGCGAGTGCATGGGCACATGAAACACTTGAATCATTTCCGTGTCCTCCAACGCTTGTGGAGGCGGGGACGCATCGTTGCCAGAGTTTGAAGTCGCCGTGGAACTCTCAACCTCGACGACGACGAAGCGGCAACTTCCATTCGTGATGCCTATCATTGTCGTTCGTTCGCAAAGTGTTCATGTGTTCGCTACATCAGCTGTCAAGTACCTTGATCGGTCACAATGGGAGGTCCGACGGACACAAACTTGGTCACGTCGTAGCCCGTTTCTTCTTTGATTTCACGCGTCACCGTCTCCTCCACGGATTCACCTGCATCGATCAGCCCTGCGGGAAGTTCAATCGCCCAATTGTCTACAAAACATATTCAGACGTAATCCCAGTGGCTAAGCTGTACCAAGCGGTGGACGGAACTGACGGATCAGCACAGCACTGCTGCCAGCATCGCGGCGTACCAGCGGAAGCACCAGCACGGCATCGACATCTGCCGTCACCGGTCGCGTCGTGCGCTCCACACTGACATAAGACCGCTCAATTGCGTTTAAGTCTTTGTACCGGAGCTCCTTCATGCGGAGCCATCGTGTCTCGTGCAGCACTTTGGCCGCCACGACTCGCGGCAGTTGCGGCATGCTTCGATTTGAGATCTGCCATTGGTGTGTACTGTTAATAGCCAATGAGCGTGTGTAGTTTGGTGAGTAGGTCAAAATTTATAGCCAATCCAATGATTTTGAGCGTTATATTGCAGATTCGGAATGTATTATTCACCAATACAGCAAAATGTCCCTATTATATTATAATCTTGTAATTGGCTACAATATCCTTTTGGATTTCAACTGGATGGATAATAGCCAATCCGATGTCTCCACCTGGTTTGTGCTACATTCAAGAGCACTGATTGGTGAATAATCTCCAGCATATTATATACTGCTAGGAAATACAGCAGCCGTCGTCGTCGTTAGCTTTTGGCGGCGGTTTGTACTCGGCAGCGCGCTTCCGCTCCCTGGCTTCCTGGCGGAGAAAGTACCCGTTCTTGATTCTATGCGTCTCTTCGCTTCTACAAGTTTCCACATCCTGTCATCCATGTTTGTCCACATACATGAAGGGTCACCGTCGAATGCGTTCCATGTCGTTCTCATACATGTCCTGCGCAATGTGCATGCCATAGCCTTGGTTCCGCGTCGCGGTCCATCGCGCAGATCGCTGCGCGTGAATGCCGTAATGATGGGCATACCATACATCGTGGTTGATCCCGTACATGGGGTTGCTATCAAAGGCCATTACGAACATGTGATGGTGTTTGCAAAGGGCGGCTGTACTCTGAATCGTGGGCGTTACTGCGGCGGGTGTGACCGCGTGGGGAATACTCGGTATCGTGTCGCGACGACTGCGCACCGTGTCGATGGGTTGCGCGATGGCTCGAGCCAAAACGATTGCTTTGGCTTTGGTCGTAGTCTACGCAAGATAATGGTGAATAATCGATCGATTACGAAGCCAGGAGCTTACCTGCGCGAGAGTCAGGGTCTGATAGCATAGCATGAGCCTCGTTCACTTGCTTGAACAACGTGGCTTTCTCCTATCGTATGTGGGCTGAGCAATGTTGGCGGGTCGTGACCCGCAGCAAACCTGATCGTTGCCAGTGGCGTCGGGATGCAACTGCTTGGCTAGAACCAGATAGTCGTCATATGTATCATTAATGACTGCGAGATGGTATACCTAGCTTCAGGTACGCTTTCCTTATGTCCTTCTGGGTGGCATTCCTATGCACATCGTCATTTCACCATGGTGGTCGGGTCGCTCTTCTTACCGCGCCACATTCAGCAAGCGATACGGGTCCATGCTGCTGGAATTCTACGATATCAGGAATCCGGATATTTTCGTCCAATCACATTGCAAGGCTGAAATATTCCGGTTGCTGGATCAACAAAAATAATGTGTTTCGATATATTAATATTATTTGGTGGAACCGAACCACACCGCCAAATATATCGGACACACGGCCACCATCATCGGGGGCAGTTTGTGGTGAAGCACCTCCTACAGTACACTACTCAGGCTGCAACGACATTCAGGAAATCAGGAAAGGAGGTATGTGTATTATTTATGAAGGTATGTATATATATATATATATTTGAGAATGACCAAAACGATTCAGCTTTCTAGTCAAAAGACGTGCCAGGCAGCACTTCGTCGGTGCTACGAACGTCAATGTCGATGGTGTCCGTGGGTTTTGGCGACGTAGTTGCCATGGTGCGAGTCTCGTGCAAGTCGTCGTCGTCGTCGTCAATGATTTCACGGGTCTTGACAGACTCCGCCTTCGCTTCTTTGGTGGGGTAGTTCGTCGGTTGTACCTTGGTTTGCGTGACGTGGGTGTCCTTGCCGTCGTCGTACGCTGGGCCCCCATGTTCCATGACATCCAAGCCCACCACTTCAACTGTGGTATCTGGCCGCAGCAAGTGCAGCTTCTTCAGGGACACAAACAGCGCCGTGCAAAACGCGCCAACCCACGCCAGAATTGCCAGCACATACACGACTTGAGCGGCCAATTGGCTGCCTTGCAGTCCGTTGCACTTGTAAAAGATGCCGCACGATCCCGTGCCAACATACATCGCCACGCCCTTGGACGACGCAAACAAGCCGGGCGCCAGGGCACCTAAAGTGCCGCAGCCCAAGTGCACGGGGATGGCGTCGACGACGTCGTCGATGCCGCACTTGACTACGAGTTTGGACAGTGCTAGGTACAACACGGCGGCGATCGCCCCTAGCGCGACCGCGCCTTCCGGCTCGATCACGGAGCAGCTGCCAGTGATGGACACACAACCGGCCAAAATCCCGTTGTTGCCCATGCACGGATCCCACGACTTGGACCCGACCAGCTTGTCCAACAACACCGTCAAGATCCCCCCCGTGCACGCCGCCAGCGTCAGGTTCACCGCGACCTTGGCCATGACGTGCCCCATCGTGCCCGACAGACTGAGCGTCGACACGCAGTTGAACCCGTACCAGCCAAACCACAGCACCAACGTGCCCATGCATTGGTACATGACCGACTGCTTTGGCATTTCATTGGCGGCACCATCCGATTTGAACCGACCGGTGCGGGGGCCAACGACGAGACACCCCACCAACGCGGACATGCCCCCCACCATGTGGATGCAGCCGCAGCCGGCGAAGTCAATGGCGCCGACGCCAAAGAGAAGCGCCGACTTGGGCGCGAGCACGCTGGCCCACCCAGTGGTGGACCAAATCCAGTGTGCCGCCACGGGGTAAAAGAAGGCACCCATGAGCAACGAGTACAAAAAGTACGCGTGCAAAGTGATGCGTTCAGCGACCGCGCCCGAGAAGATGGTCACGCAGACCGCCGCCACAGCCCACTGGAAGAACCAGTCGGCGTAGTGGCGGCCGTTGAAGGTCGCGATGTCGTCGGTTTGGAACTGCGGTCCTTGGAGGAAGAACCGCGAGTGCCCAATGAACGCGTCGCCGTCCGAGAAGGCAATGCCGTACCCAACCGCGTAAAATGTGACCCCCGTGATGCATAGGTCCATGAGGTTGCGAAACAGAATGTGTTTGGTGTTTTTGACGTGGCAGCACCCTATTTCGAGCAACGCAAAGCCCAAGATCATGAAGAAGATCATCATGCCCCCAAAGAGAAGCCAAAACAGGTCGAGCGCGGTGGCGATGGTCGTGGCCGCGACGCTTTCAGTCGACGAGGACAAGGCCTTGGTGAGTTCTTGCCATGTCATCGCCATCACCACCCCATTCACGGTGACGTTCACAGTCGCATTCAAGAGCATATCAACACCGACGACCATAGTGCTGAGGTGTCGGGTTTGATGTCGACTGAACCAAGCGTCAAGACAAAGAAAACCTAAGAGCTAAACATAGATATTGTTGGCATCATGACTTCATCTTGATCACTAGACCTTTGTGTGAGCCGTGAAACTGTTTGTAACGTAACCAACCTATGACATAAGCGCATTATGGTGGCAGAGCTACAAGAATTGCGTTCGTAGTACCGCGTCACAGAACTTGTGAGGAATTCGGACGTTTGATTGGTGGATCAACCTGACCAATCGCACGTCGACTGCTGTCGTGGCTTGAACACTTCAAGGATTGGTTGAAAATAAGGTGCTTCAACCAATCCGATCCCATCATTCAAACAATTCCCATGATTTCCACATCACAGTGGACATTCCAATTCACAGCATGTCGCCGGAAGAGCTTACGTTCACGCTGGTGCTGCTGGCACTGTATGCGGTCCCATCGACGTTCCTTGTGCTCCGACGTCTCTTCACCGACCCCAAAGGTTGCCTGACCAAATTCTTCGTCCTGAACTTCGTCGTGCTCCTGCTCTCGTTCTTCTTCGTGTGGCAACTCGTGGAAGCAATCCAAACAAGCGACATGATCGCGTTCGACCCATACGAGATCCTCAACATTCCAGGGTATTCCACCAAGAAATCCATCCGCAAGGCCTACCGCGCACTCAGCCAGCAACTGTACGTCGTTCGTTGACCACCCTCCCCCATGTCGACATCGCCTGTCCACGCTCACGTCCATGTAGGCACCCCGACAAATCGCGCGATCCGTTGGCCGCGTCCAAGTTTTCCCGCGTGGCCAAGGCTTACGAAGCCCTCACGGACCCCGCGGGCATTGCCAACTACAAGAAGTACGGCCATCCTGATGGGAAATCGTTCCACCTTGTCGACTTCAAAGCGGTACAGTCTTGGATCTCTCTCTGTCCAGCCGCGCATCTTCGCCTCTCATGCATAGCGTACATGCCACACTATGGATGCATCCAACGTTCATCCATGGACTGGAAGGAATACTGACTCATACGTACATATATGTAGATGAGCGGAACCACGGGCCTCGCCATCATCGCGGCCGTCTATGGCGGTGTGCTCGTGGCCGGCATTTTGATGGCGCTGTTCGGCGGCGACCGGTACAAGCCAGAGGTGAACCCGGAGCTGGTGGAGCGCATGATGGCGGGATGGCACGATAAAATGTCGACATTTGAGATTTTGACACGAATTGTGACGGGGGTTAAGCAGCCATTGGAGGAGAAAGCAGCCGGCGTACGTCATGACGACGACATGCCAAATGTCCTCAATTCTAATAACTTAAACCAAATGTCCTCCATTCTAATAACTTAAACCAAATGTCCTCCATTCTAATAACTTTATGACTTAGAACTGCTGCGGCGGGGGCGGCTCCCTCTACGAAATGGACGACGACATGAAGGCATTCTTGGTGGCGCTGGAAACCCACCAGTGCATATCGGCGATCGAACACCGCGATATTTCGCGCATCACAGGCCAAGACCACGTCCAACGAGATGTGATTGCCTTGTACTACCACTTGAATCAAGCCAAAGTGCACGCCGTGAAGGACCTCGTCGTGCCTTGCATCTGTACGACCTCCCGATTCATGGATTCGTGGCCATGTGGATGTATTGACGATATTTGGTTTGTAGTACCCCCCCGGGCCAAAGACATTGCGCTGCAACTGCCGTACTTGCTCGACGTACGTTTACTACATTAGCACGTTTATGTCATGACCCCAACTATTCCACCTGTTGTACGACCCTGTTTGGTCGTCCAACATGTGCACACATATCCATTTGGATTTGATATTGTGCATTGGGACTTGAGTCATTTCGCCAAATACCACTCGAGTCTATACTATACCACGATTCGTATATATGTGGTTTTGCCCAATAATGCGGAGGGGTCAAACGTTTGGATTGGCAGAAATTCGACATGACGTGATATTTGATTGGCTCAGGCGGTTGTTTAATCGATTCTCCCAAGACATTCGATGATTCGGCTATGTTACAAGTTGTGGGGACGATAGAGTGTTGGTTGACTAGAGGAGTGTTTGTACTTTTTTGTTAGGTGTTTGTGGAGCTGTCCATCAAGATGGTAGCGGACAAGCGGTCCGACTCGGCGACGATTGTGCATGCGTTGCGGTTGTATCCGTCGCTGGCGCAAGGGTCGCTGGTTGCCGACGCGGCGGCCATTGCTGTGCAGCGGGGGCGGTTTCCAGACGGCGCCAAGGTCAGATTATTGCCCATGTGGGGGATGACGCTGTCACAGTGACGTTTAACGTTGTCGCAGCAGGTACCGCAGCTGACGTTAACCGAGGCCACGTTGACCGTGGACGGCGAAAGCGACGTGTTCCCCAAGGATTGGGTGACGTTGCGCGTGACGTGTGCGCGTCAGCACGTGGTGCCATCGAAACCAGCGGCCAAGGCTCTGACCATATACGACAAGATCGATCCGTCGTATTTGTACCGAAAGGAGCAGCTGTGGGTCGTGGCTTACGAAGGGACGACGCACACTTTGCTTGGTGCGTGGAAGGTTGAAGACCCCTCAGACAGCCATCAAGTGTCGGATGCGCTCGGGTTCTGGGCGCCAGCGTCCACGGGTACGACGCCGTCACTCTCTCTCTTGTGTAGTTTGTTAGATATTGATCTAGTGGGATAACACGTAGGCGCGTTCAAGGTCGAGGTCAGAGTCTTGTCGACGACGTACTTGGACGTGGAGGCTAGCCAGACGCTGACGTTGAACGTAGTTAAGCAACCGCAGCAGCACCAGTCGACGTCGATCTTTGAAGAACTCGACTCGGACGACGAGTAGTCGAGATAACATTATATGCAAAGTTAGTGTTGTCCTGAGAATTTTTCGTTCCTGTGCTTGAGCTTTGCTTGTTGCGTGTACTGAAGACGAGCGAAGGTGGCGTTAGTGGTTACCCTGTACATTTAGCTGCCCTCTCGGTTACAAGTAGTTACTGTATGTGGCAAGGCACGAGTGTACTGTATATATTATATGGTACTGTGAATTTCACCCAAATTTGGACTTGAGAGTCATTTCGCCAAATAGCTTTCGAATCTACAGTATTTGATCCTATTTAAGCTTGTACACACTATACTATAAAACGATTAGTATATATGTGGTTTTGCCCAATAATGCAGAGGGGTCAAACGTTTGGATTGGCAGAAATTCGACATGACGTGATATTTGATTGGCTCAGGCGGTTGTTTAATCGATTCTCTTAGGATGGACGAGATTTCCCAATGAGAAATATCCTTTAACACATTCGATTCTGCTGAGGGCTCCAGTTTCGAATCGATTTGACAATACAATATTATATATCTACCTTGCATTCCACGTGAGTTCTGCTATTACAATGGCATCGAAAATCACCGTGTGCCGTGTTCATTCCACTCGTCGGTGGGAGAAATTTCCCCTCGAGCGATTTACCATTCTATTAATAACGTTAATATATGTATCAGTGATCACATCTAAACAACATGGCCATTTGAATGAACGCCAACCACAACAATTCGATAGCCCCGCCCCTTCTATCAATTCTGGCCAGGGAATACTGCACTGATGCCATTTGCTATGTACGTACGTACAGCAGTATTTTTTAATACGTAGTAACAGTTACTAGTATTACGGGAGTTCCTAAGTAGTTTTTAGGGGAAGTTCCAAGTAGTTTTAGGGGAAATTCCAAGTAGTTTTACTGCAAAAATCCCTCAATTATGGTGCACATCGCCACTTTTCACAAAATTTTCTTGGTGCTATTTCGTTTTCATTTCTTAAAATTTTAGCGAATAGAGACGGAGAATCGAGAGATCTTAACGTGGTGAAGAAAGTCTACGTCTCAGATTTAAATTTGGTGAAGATTTGGTCACAAGAAATAGACATTTAAAACCAATTTTGATTCCCTCGGTCAGAAAGGTTTCCATGAGTTTATGCAATTTTATTTTTTATTTCATATTTTATTTTATTTTTAATAAAACACAAAAAAAATATTATTAAAGAGAATTGTTGGATGTGGGTTCGATTGGTACATACTGTATTGCTCAAGAGTTAATTCACTGTTAAAAGTGAATTCGACCTTCGACTGACAACAAACAAGTCAAGCAATTCACGTTCGAAAAAATATTGGATACGATCTGGGATCGAACTCGGGACTAATTGTAAGTTGCAGTTGTCCTAGCAAAGTTACTGTAGTGATACAGTTCAGAAATTGATCATTTTTGATTGGACAAAACAATCCTTAACGCGCCAATCGAATGGCGGGTTTCGCGATCTTGTTCTACAAACGAAACGATGGACGAGCTCCACTTGGAAGCGAATGTGAACCCTATGCAAGATGCTGCGCGGGAGAATGACGTGGCCGCGTTGCATGCGTTGCTCTCTTCCCATGACGTTGATGAAGTGGACCAGTACGCCCTCACGGCGCTGCATTGGGCGTGCGATGCTGGCAGCTACGAGGTGGCGGACGCCTTGTTACAGGCAGGGGCGGACGCGAACCGGGTCGAGGACCGCCACTTCAAGCGCCGGCCGGTTCATTTTGCCGCCTTGAAAGGGTCCAAGGGCCTTCTCGAGCTGCTTCGGGAAGAGGGCGCGGCCGACATGCACGCCACCGACGGCACCGGCAGAACCCCATTGCATTGTGCTGCACACAGTGGGTCCGTGGAGGCCGTCGCGTGGCTACTTGATGTTGCTGACGCGGACGAGATGGCCGTGACCTACGACCACCACACGGCCTTGGACGTTGCGACGCTCAACTACCAATGGGATGTCGTCAAGTACCTCGAGTCTCGCCACGACCACTACTCGCGTGACCAAGTCAAGCCACGAGACACAACAACGCCGTCACACCCCATGCCGTGTAGCAGCAGTCGCCCCGAACTGGACGAAATAATGTCGTAGCTACTGCATTCCAAGTGACTATTAATGTAGATGGCCAGTTTATGTAGACTCTGGTAAGGTGCACTCAAATTGGCCAAAGGTCTTGCTTGATGTATGGAGATGACCAATTTTGTCCAACTTATGGTGCACACTTGAAAGAGCCCTCGTCGTGGAATTCAGCTGACTCGTCTCTCAGGACCGGATTTCAATTCTGAAAGTGCTGCATGATTGGGCATTCTGCTGTATTACTTAACCCGCTGGAATATACTTCACCTTAGCTCTCATTTACTTCGATATCCACTCAAATCAAGGCAACATAGGAGGGACGGTTTTATTGTGCACGGCTTAACTGTAAGCTTAAAATATGTAACGTTATGCAATATACTGCTTATATTCTAGAGCTTCATTTGGCTACTACGAAGTCCATACTATTAATACAGTGTAGTATTATTAATAGTACTTCGAAGTATAGTATACTAATTCCTGTCGAAACTGTACTACGTAGTATACCACTATTATTATTAGTAAAATACTACTCTTATTAATAATACTCCAGTACCTATAATACGTACTAACTTACCTAGTAACTTATTTCTGGTATGTTGTTTAAATTTTACGCGAGAGTGAGCCCTTTAAATTTGATACATGAAGAACGAATAAAACCTAAAACCTTGGATGTTATACTGTACTAGTAAATGCTTTGGGTGAAAATTGACAATTACTTGTTTATGCATTCACAGTAGTCAAATCTCTGGCGTTATTCAGTTTCATCGCCATTAGATGTGAGAGGTTATTCAAACAAGAAGAACCTACACGCCATACAAACTCTCATATCAATAGCCATTGATTTGGCTGAGAGAACGGTATTAAAAAAAAAGGTCGTTAGTTGATGTCGTTGACTATTAATACAGGTATTAATTACTAGAAATGGTACATCGTCCTTGATTATTTACAACTATTAATTGTGCTATTTATAGTACTGGTATGCATTAATATATTTGACTTTGATTGCAAGCACAAACTTCAGCCAGTTCTATAGCACTACTAAAGTACTAAGTAGTACTACCAGTCTCGTCATCGAACTAGAACCTAATTACAATTCGTCCTTCGTAGGTGTGGTCGGCGTTTTCACGCGTTTCTTTTTGCCTTTCGAGGCTTTGGTCGTTTTCTTTTTCTTTTCTTTGGCTTTGGAGGCGGCGGCGGCGGCGTCAGCCGCCGCTTGGGCGAGTTTCCGCGCCTCGGCTTCTTCGTGGAGCTGTCGCTTTCGCAGCTCGGCTTGCTTGAGCTCTTCTTCCCGGATTTCTCGCAGCATGTCCTCCACGTCTCCATCATCTTCGTTGTCGTCGTTGCTAACCACCGCATCTTCGTCCTCTGCCCTCCCCGCGCATTCTTCTGCCAACGCCGGCGCCGTGGACAGCGGGATCGTCTTGGTCTTGCCCGACAGCACACTCTGCACAAAAGCGAGCGTGGCGTCCACATCTAGCCCCCCCACATGGCGGACATAGCGCCGTTTGCCAGGGGAATAGACTACGATCGTCGGGATCTGCCACGCGTCCGCGCCCAGGGCCGCGGCAAACTCGCGCTGGCACACTGCATCCACCGTGATAAACTGGAGCGGATGTTGGTTCTTGGCTGCCACGTCGTTCAAAATGGCGCCAGTCGACACGTCCGACGGCCCGTTCGTGAACCCCACGACACACAACGACGTGCAGGCGTGGGTAAACTCGGCTTGGGACGTCACGGGGTGTACTACTGGCTTTTGTTTTCCAGCGTTTTTGGCTGGCTCGTTGGTGGGTACGACGTACGCTTGCACGACCTGGTCGAGAAATCGACGGACGTTGGCATATGTTGGCGGCCCCATGAGCTTCTTGTCGTAGAACGTCATGGAGAACTGATCGCGCGGCACGGACGGGTCGCGCGGGGACATGACGGCCACCATCGCGGGCAATTTGCTCAATCCAAACTGTTGTTTGGTCTGGTCGTCGGGATGAAACACGACGCCGACGTGGACTTGAGACGGAAACGACAGCGCCAGGGCTTGCACCATCACCGGCGTGTCTTGTTTGGCGGTGAAGAGGACAAAGCTGATCGTGTTGGGGGTGGTTATCATGCGGCCAAAGAACGCCTGGATGTCGGACGGGCCGTACAGCGCCGCCGTGGCATCGGGTAAACTCGCGACGAGTTGCTTCGCAACGCCCGAAAGCGACGCGGCGGATGGGGCCTTCTCCAGGGACACGGACGGACCGTAGGGCACGGTGAAGATGCCGTGGGAGGAGGAGGGAGAAGAAGGAATGTCGACCATTGCGACGCGGATCAGATCAACGCCAACTTTGCGCTCAAGGTCGGCGATTGTGTGTGTCCACTCGTCCGAGGACGGATCGACGACATTGGGTGACGATTTAGACTGTATTACGACGAGCCATGCCGCGGAAGTGTTTCGCACGGCCACGTCGAGCTCGTCGCGGCTGAGCCACAACGACGAGGATGACGCTGCTGTGGAGGAAGGGTCGGCATTCTGGGGCACATGCGGCAGCAGGAACCGCCGCAGGTCGTGGACGTTGGTGATGTCGCCGTCGCTTTCTTGAAACAACGTGAGAGAAGATGACGAGGGGCCAACGAGCAGCGACGGCACGGACGAGACTTGGAACTGGTCGAGGACCGCCGGTGATTCCGCTAACGCAAAAAAGCGTAACGATGGAAACTCGATCGAGAGTGACTTGTACAGCAACGACGGCGAGGATTTCTTCGTCACAAGGATGACGCGAGGGGGATTTGTTGAGTCGGCGGTCGTGGTGGCATCGGTGGAAACGCCCCACGCAATGTCGTCGTCTTGCCAGGACGTAAGCACCGCGGACGGCGCCTTGTCCCGCACGACTCGCTTTACGCCGCGGACGTCCAGGCGCGATGGAAACTGATGCGCTAATTCCAACGTCCGATACATGCGTTTTTGGTACGGGTTCAACTTTGGTTCGTCGCGAAACAAGATCAAAATTGGAGGCGTTGCCGCCTGGAGACCATACGACTGAGCCACGTCCGCTGAGATCCATGCAAACGATACAGCATACGACAACTCGGCGCCTACTTGATCCAACACGGACAATATCGGGTCGTCTCGGGCGCCGTACAAGGCTATCCACAGCTTCTTGGACGTCTCCATCTCGGACGCTCGCGTTTGTGCTATCGTGGCAAACTCATGCACGTGTTTGTGCGTCCACGTCGACGTTGGGGCTTCCTCGGCGACCGTGACATCCATCGTGATCATGGCAAGGAGCATCGACAGGACAAGGACCCATGTTGCGATGCCGCCGCGCGATCGACCCTTCGACATCAAATATACACGGAAGATTTCAAACTGAAGATCCACGAAAATGGATTTTCTAGAAGTTCGACAAAGTTCGATTTTCCAGTCAGTCTAAACTACTGTAGTAGTCCTTTTAAGTGCGCATCTGGTCAAAATAATCGCACTTCAGAGAGATATCGTCCCTCACCATGCCACGTCACCAAACAAATTCGTACCTACTACGTCGTAATTGAATCCGGATATGGGTTATCTATCCGGATATTCCCATCACAACTCGTAACGCCCTTGGCTCGTTGATCTTCATTGCGTGGGTTGTACAGTAATATCATGGAGGGTGTGCTGTGGAAACGAGGAAAGACGCTGGTGAGTTCGTGGCACGAGCGGTACTTTGTGCTCAAGGACGCGACGTTGGCGTACTTCTCCAAGGCTGGAGATCTGCAGACCCGCGGGATGATCGAGCTCACCACGGACGCGCATGTGTCTGCCATCGAGCTCAAAAAGAAACACAGCTCCAAGTCGCTGTACTGCTTCTCCATCTTTTTCCTGCATGCCCTGCCAAAGGACCATCATCAACCTGCGGGGTTCATGGTCGGGTGCGAGAGCCGCGAGTACGCCACATGTTGGCGAAATGCCATCATCCACGCCATCGACAACACGGACGTCTCGGTCGACCACCATCCCCGTAGCCCAACGACGGCGCCGGCAACAGCTGCATCGTCGTCTTCTTCTTCGTCCTCCTCCCTTCGCCGCGAGCCAATCCACATGGGTCAACCGTCTTCAACGTCGTCGTTGGACTTGCAGCAACAGGACGTTGGCCGCCGCGAGCTTTTGGCCAAGATGGATCGCAAGTGGCCCATGTTCCGAGGCACGTACGACGTCTGCAGTGTCGTCGGCGGCATGACCATCCATTCCGAGCAGCGCAGCAGCAAGCCAGCTGGTAGTGGTGACGCGTCGGCGTCATCGTCCAAGCCAGAGTGGCAGAGCTGGCAGCAGCTCAACTCGCTACTCGTGTCGGCCATCTCCGTGGCCGTGATTTCGTTTGTGGCAGGTCTGTCGTATCTACGACTACTACTAGTATTACTAGCTTGACACACAACCTGGAACAGGCGGCATTGGCGGGATCTCAATCCCAACTTCGTTTGCATTTGCATTGGCCGCGGCCGGCGGCACCCTGTGGCTGCGGTCTGCCGACGAGGACGAGGACGTTCCGAGCTTCAAAGCGTCTCGCGTGGTGCCAGGGACGCCGCTCGAAGTGTTTCGGCTACTCGTCGACACGTCCGTGCGCGGCCTGTACGTTGGGTTTCGTCCGAGGAGTAGTAGTACTAGTACTAGTACTAGTACTACTACTAGTACATTGGCCGTACTAGTTTGGTCCTACTAGACAGGTGTAATTTAGGTGGGACGGAGCCGTCGACTCGATGCGTGTCCTGCAAACCCTCGACGCTCATTCGGACATTGTCCACATCGTGTTCAAGCCCGTGTGGCTGTGGCCTCTGTACGTGATATTTAATTTACTGTTAGACACTTTCGTATATATTTTTAAAATTACATTGAATAGAATTAATATACAATTTTGTTTTTTATATATATATTATATTTCCTTTTCATAGTTCGAATCGATGAATCCTCGTTTTTTATTATCTCTAGAAATGTATACAGCAATTTGTCGTTTTGGTGACGATACATTATTAATATACATGTTGGTTTACACTACACGCAGGGTGAAGAATTAATTTGGTCAATCTCGTTTGGATGTGATGGATTGATCATTCATTGGACGGCTACAGATATAATATATACTCTTTCGCTTCCAATATTCCAATAATAATATTAGGGTATATATAGTTATATATATATATAGTGCTTTCAGCCAATATTGGGATTTTTGCACTAGTTCCCCAAATCCATGTACAGACTTTTACTTTTGTATGGACAATTTGTGAAACCATTCACACTATTTGAAGTCCCACACTACTTCGATGGTTGCACGAGTTTGATTGGTCGCTTAAAAATATTCTGCCTGGCTTTTGGTCATGCTGGTCCTTCGATTGAGCCCTCTTCAAATTCGAATCGCCTTGAAAATATGAGGACTCCAGAGAATAATAAATAATAATTCTGAACATGATACTATTGGTAGATGGCTGCCAGCTAGCGACGCGTGCTTGCTGCGGTACTGGCGAGAGACGGAAGATGGTTCGTATGTGTTGTGTGTGCAGAGTGCAGTGCACGCCGAATGCCCAGTCACCGACCACGTCCGAGTGTTGTGCCAAGGTATAATAGAAAATGATTTTTGTCTAACCAAAACTTTATAAATATTTTTTTTTCTTCATACCCAAAGGGAGGGTCACACGCGAATTTAATATTTCAAAAATGAAGTTCATCGTAATTCGACCAAGTTGGACTTTCACACCTAATTTGGACCGTGTCATAAACGTACAAGAGGCCCTTGAACCAATTTACGTGATGTATGTGACGAAATGTTAGTCTCCAAACTTTGGATTCAGAGAATGTTTCACTTTTTGCCGATGGGTAACAAATTGTCAACATATCCACGGATTTGGTGTTTTTGCTTAACATGCAGATTTACCCTAAATATATATATATTATTCAACTCACTCGGTTGTGCTATATATACTGTAGGAGGAGGCGTCACCGTGTCTCCGCGATGTACGTCCAGTGCCAGTACTTCGGATGTTCCGACTTCCCTCGTCAGCATGGTCGTGCATGCCAATCCCCAAGGGTACGAAGATCCGATCCATCGTCGGATAATAATTTATTCTTTGTTTAAAAATAAAGAGTGTGTGTATGGTGTTATTTTGGAAATATATATATAATATAAATATTAATTTTCTGAATTGGTTCCGTTATGTACTATTTCCCTTGTAGGTTGTTTGGCGCGTGGATGCGCCGGATGCATGTAGTATTTCAGTACATTCAGCCGCAGTTGTTGGCCCTGATCGGGCTGGAAGAAGCGATGGAAGCGCGCAAGTACATGGCATTAGCCCACGACGCCGCGACGGACGAGGACGAATACGAGGACAGCGCAAAGGACGGCCAACCCGCGGCCAGGAAGCCCGTAGAGGTCGCGATGGAGCTGCCGACGTGTATGCCCCGACATGTGTGGAGCGAACCTCCTGTGGGGTTTACCATGGTACATATATATATATATGATGGATATATTGTGCTTTTCAATTACGTCGGTGCTTGGTTGTCACTTTTGGTACACCGTTTGAATTCTCCGGATTTCAAGAAAATATATCGTGACGAGCCGTAATATTATAGCTATACACATTGTCGATTTGATACAAATTTGGGGAGCGGGTGCAATCGAATCGCGCCGACCAAACCTCGATCTGATTGGTTGAATTGAATTGAGAATGTTTTGATTGGTTAATAATTTTGAGCTCATCTGAGGTAGCCAATCAAATCGATTTAAATTCCAACGAGAAAGCACAACACAATGAAATTTCACTCGAAAGCACAATATATTATGTATACGAATAACGATCCTGTATTGATCCAGGCGAAAACTCAAGAATTGTATGTGAAAGAAAAAAAGCGTATGCTATTTTTTGTATGACTTGACATGTATGGGTGGGTGCGTTTACTTTGGGTTCGTGCTAGTGTTATATATCAACTACATACCATCTAGACTATATATGTCTATATATATATATATATATATTCTAGGTGGTATATAGTTGATAGTTCTATTGGAAACCGAATAAATCTCCTCCAAAGTATTCACATGTTGCCGGTGATAGGTTCGTGGCCCTGACTACATGACAAACCGGAAAAAGGTGGCGTCGGCGGCGCCCGCGTTCCGCCTCGCGGGGGTCGACATCTTTGAGACGGGGGCTGTGTCCGTCGAGCACATCTGCGCGCGTCCGGATAACGTCATGCAGACGGTGCCGGACCAGCCGTTCGCGTTTGTGCTCAACTTCCTGCTCCCAGGCCCCCCCAAGTACTCCCTTGTACTCTACTACCACGTCCCCCACCCCAGCGTTCTCACTGACGGGTCCCCATTTGCCGAGCTCATGACGGATTTCCTCGATGGGTACATATATATATATATATATATATATACGTATTTACGTATATGATCCTTTGCTTGGCTAGTATTCATGTATATATTTATATATATATATATATATATATGAATGGGAAAAGAACAATGTGTAGAGAAAGGTGGTGGTGGCGGTGGGTGGGTTGATATTTCGTTTGGTCAGATTAGGTTGAGTATAAATATATATATATATGTATGTCGTGACTTGGGATGCTGGTATATCATATTGGTATTGCCGGGTTCGAAATATGTCTTAAGTCACTTTTGATTTGAAAAGCACAATAATACGTATAAAACAACAATTAGGTTGGCTACAATTCATTGTATTGAAACATCTATCGTTTTTTTTCTTTTTTTCTTTCTGTCTTTTTTCCCCAATTTTTTTGGACTAGTGTGCTGATTCGCCAATTTTATCGATTGATTCTTTGGACTACTCAAGTTTGTATGCCCAAACAATGTCGTGTGGTGTTTGGAATCACACTAATTGAAGTCACACACATTAATGCGATGTTGATGGTGGTTTCCTGCAATCTGATTGGCTCAATTCTTCTGCCGACTCTTCAGACGAAACCCAATAATCACAACAAGCTCACGGCATTGTATATTGTCCTTTTACCCAAAATTTGGACTTTTGTGCGGAATCGCCAAATCTATCGATCGATTCATTCTACTGAATTTTGTATGTAAAGAGGTGTCCTGTGGTGATTGGTATCACACTAATTTCTGGCACACACTAATTCAATGTTGGTGATGGTTTCCTGCAATCTGATTGGCTTAATTCTTCTGCCGATTATACTTGTGTCCATTTGGTTGTGTCGATTCATTTGCCATGTCGGTCCAGTGTAGCGTATAAACACAACAATCATATATATATATAATACATCTAGCACGGACGAGTACCGGAACGAGCGGTTCAAGTTGATTCCGTCGATCGTGGAAGGCAATTTCATTGTCAAGCAGGCGGTGGGGTCTACACCCGCCGTGATCGGCAACAAGCTGCGGCAGCCGTACTTCAAAACGCCCAAGTACTTTGAGCTGGACATCGACGTCACGAGCAGCGCCGTGGCCAATCGCGTGACGGGGCTCGTACTGGGCTTCACAAAGAAGCTGATCGTGGACATGAGCTTCCTCGTCGAAGGCAAACACGGCCATGAGCTCCCCGAGCGACTCTTTGGCGCGTGTCGGTTGAGCTTCGTCGACATGGCACATGCAAAAAAGCTCGTGTAATGATTAAGCTGATATACATGGACCGACCAGTAGTCAACGTACGTCGCCACGAAGAACGATCGAAAATACATGTCAATGTGTGATCATGATAAAGCCCCTGTGCTAACATGAACAGTATGTACACTGTACTACGATTCAAGTGGGACAATGCGGTGGTCGTACGCTAAATGGAGGAAATTGAATCGATACGACTCTATTGTATTCATTAGAATTATTGTGAATTCGCTATAAACATCCAAAATTCGCGTGGTTTGTCGAATCTCGCTGGAGGTCTGATTGGTTGAATATACTTGTCCATTCGAGCCAATCAAATCCACTCAAAATTGGATTAGCCAATAGCGTCAATTCGTGATTGGATTCGACGGGGTCTGGAATTCTGTACCGAATCCACAATAATTGCAGCACTACAACTCACGGATTATTATGACTATGAATAGTGTTAGGAATTCACACATCCCGTGTCCTTTGTACGTAGTAGCAGAAGGTGCTGGTTTGCTTATTAGCAGTGCCGACTTCTCCAACTACCAAATGTACTAGGACCAATTTGGTAATGAGTTGAGTGTATGTCGTTTAACTTGCTTATGAAACCCAAACGGATGTCTGTTCCGTGAAGTTTTACACTATTTTGAAGCAAGTGTCTGTCTTCCACTGATACTGTAGTTAATTCATTTTAAAATAACAAATTGTATATCGGCGCATATATATTCCATGATCTAAACAGTACATAACAGTGTTTTCATTATGCCGCAACTCATCGCGGGAATGCCATCTGCACAGCGTCGATTATTGTGCTTTCAAGCTAAATTTGGTCTTTGCAGTAGATTCGACGAACGACGTCAAATCCACCTGAAATCGTCGAGACGCCATTTTACTTGAACTAAATATACTCACTGTCTGTCCGATGCAATGTTGAACGGTTTGAGAAATCGAGAAGCTTGGGAATGCACTGAATTACACCCACCTGCAATATGATTGGTCGAAAGGTCTTTTTTGGAAAATTTCATTGGCTACTTCGTCGATTACTGCGTCGATTTTGCCGATTGGCAGTCCAATTTGAAATCGAAATACCAATATTGGTTTCTCGAAATATCCAGTTACCCAAACTCGATAAACCTACACTTTCGTCGTACGACGACACATACTCCGGAGTCATATTACCCTATTAATAGTCATATTATACTATTAATAGTCATATTATACCAGTATTCCACACGTAACGTTCGTCGTTCTCTACAACTACTCCTACTACCTTACACTACTAGTACCTAGTACATGCGCGACTTTCAAGTCAACAAACTTGACAGGATCGTGGTAACATAACTATTTAAAATTTATACAGTGGATCGATGCGGCTTTGGTATTTAGCTTTGGCAAACGCGGTGGGGAGGAGATGATTGAGGCACTTTTGGCCGAGCAGTTGGATGCGGGGGTTGGTCGTAAAGTCGTACATGGTGTGCTGCAACGTACGTACAATGTCGAGTGTTTCCAAGCACGTTTCCCGCGAACTTTCGTCAAACGATCGCACAATTCCATTGATGGCTAGCAAACTGCGCGTTTGGATCGCCGCGTCCAGCGGATTCAGCGCCATGAGCCGGAGGATCTTGGGCAGGTCCCACTGGTCGGTGGGTTTGTGGAACGCCTGGCGCATCTTCTTGCGGGCCATCTCATACAAATCGTCCGAAGTGCAAGTGTCGAGCACGTGCAATTTGTCAAAGCAAGACACTGATGACGATGACCGTGACGTAGCAGCCACGTAGTACGGCGACAGTCCCAGCACCGTGCCTTTGGGCCGTTTCGGAGCAAGTTTCGGAGGCACGAGCAGAGCATCCACGATCGATTCGTTGTTGCTTGTAGTGGTGGTGGCCTTGGCTGTGAGAAGGAGGGCGTCGTAGGGGGTGCCTGTGATCTTGTCCAGTAGCGACCACGGACACACTTGAAGGAGTTTCTTCACCGCGTCTACGTCCCCTCGTTCCTACCACATAAGCCAAACCCACGACTATACTTAGGATTTTCTAAAGCAATACATTTATTTTTTCTACCACGGCCAAGTGCAGCGGCAGTCGCCCTGCTACATTTGGCAATCGGGCAGGCGCCGGATCCAGCAGCAATAGCTTCTTCAACACATTTAGATCCGACGGCGACGTGGAAGCGACAGCAATGTGCAGTGGAAAGTCGCCCATGTGGTTGGCTTGGCTAGCCCACTCGGGGCAAAGTGTGAGCAAGAACAGCACCAAGCCAGGAGAAAATCCATACAACAGGGCGTAATGCACGGGGTTGAACTGCTTCGAAGTGCAAATTGTCATGGGGGGGTGAATGGCCACGACCGTTTGCTGGGCAAAGTGCATGATCAAAGCCTCGGACCGCCGATGTTTCATGGTCAGAAACAGAGGCAGCAGCTGGCGAAATGGTACGACTAGAGCCTGGGGCGCCAGATCCAACACATATCGCACGATCAAATCACTTGGGTTGTGCTGAAGTGCAATATGCAAAGGCCACGCGCTTTCAAACGCTGGCATAGCGGCCAACGAGGACGAGTTTGACGGGGAGGTATCGTACAATACGCACAGCTTGAGGATGTCCAACTGGTCGGACCGGGAGTTTGCCGTGAGGGCTTCGTGGAACGGCGTGTTGCGGGCTTGATTTCTCTGAAATAGTACGCTCTCGTCCGCGTCCAAGAGGAGGGCCAGCACTGCCAGGGGCGCGTGGTGGCGGATGCCAACGTGGAGGGGCGTTTGGAGGGTACCTGGGCACCCTCTGGAACAGGCTAGGGTGCCATGGGGGGCCCCTAGTAAAATGGACACGACCTCCATGGAGGGATAGTCTCGGCAGGCCAAGTGCAGTGGCGTGTGGCCGCTGGCGTTGGTCATAGTTACCACGTCCACATTGCCCTTGAGAAACGTCGTGATTACGGCCATGCTCAAACGATGTCGCATGGCAAAGTGTAGTGGCAAATCTCCCCACTAAGAATATTTGTGGTTGACAACATATCATGACGAATATCCATCGATATGAATATATATATATCGGAACCATAGGTTTCATGTACCGGTCCTGGCTTTTTCAGCTGGCGAGGGTAATGCCGGACAACTAGTTGGGCCAATGTATACTCTTTCGCAGCCAACGCTGGCCACACTCCGAGTTTCCACCGCGCTTTGATGTTACAAAGAACTTGGTATCTATAATAATTTACCATGTATGCATATATATATATCAATGCATTGATTGATATATCCCATAGACTAGGAATCATTATTATCAGGACGGTTGACCATGAGACATATGGTATTATACATGATTACATAATATATATATATATATATATATATATGCGACGTACACATAAAATGCTGCCGTGCGAAACGTAGGCGAGGACGACAGGTGGTGCAGATGCTGCTGCTGGTTGGTTGTCGACAAAGCATTTGCTTGCATGATGCTGACCATCCACTTCCGTCGAAACGTCATGGCTTGATGGACATGTTTTTCACGAAGTCGGGACCGCGGGCTTTGAATTTCGTGGTGGCCGAGCAGCAATGGTTTGGTGAATCGAATTTCTTTGGTCAAGCGGTTCATATAGTACGACGCGCCTGTTGTAGGGTCGTGGTGGTGTACGAATCTAATGTAGAGTATTCATATCCATACATTACTTTTTCAAAAGTGCCATACTCGTAAGAGTTAACGAGTAATCATAGTTGTTTTGGATACCAATAAATATATAAAGTGATGGGGTGGTATAGCTATATATCGCAACAAGAACGACTACCACGACATGAACCCCCCCATATTTAACACCTAACACAAAGATCGATATATATCGAACAAAATGCTTGAAACCACGGTGGATATACTAGTAGTACACACCGATCGTTGAGCGTTTGAATGAGCTTCTTCCGCGCGAGCTTGGAGCGGTACATTTTTTGAATGCGCTGGGCCGCGTCGGGCAGAAGCAAGGGGGTGATGAGCACCACATCGTCAATTAACAACCGCATCACGGCCACAATCGACGGATGCGTGTGTGAAATGTCCGCAGTGCCGAAGAGCCGAGGGCCGCCGAAATCGACGGGCGCGTCCGGCTCTGGCACAGGTAGCTCGAGAGGAGGACCCTTGGACCAGTTGTATCGCAAGTCGACGAGTTTGTTGCGGAAGTTGGTCACGCTCAAGTCGGGCAGGTCGAAGCGCGTGGCCGCCGCCCTATCCAATATGGAGCCTCAAATCATCGACTACAAATAGACGGATCGTGTTTCACATGCTGCTCAGTAACTCGATCATCCACAACCCCACCACAATAAATCAAATATAAGGAAAGCTTGACTAACTTTGATTGAAACAACATTCGCAACGCTATAAAATAGGGAGACATGTTCAAATGTCCTTTTAGCATCGCCATCACCAAATTCACCAGGTTCAGGTTCAATCACGAAAATGTCGTGTAGGATATATATATATATGTATATAAATATAGATAGTATATATACCCGACTAGCCAATCATGTTCGACGGTAATTGAAGAATCGATATACATATATATGTATATACTCCACCAGGTTCAGTCAAGAAATGCCGTATATATATATACAGATACACGTCACAAACTCATATTCGATGTTTGTTGTAGCATCGATATACATATATATCTATAGGTATATATAATTCCCGACATTCGTACTTGGATGCTGAGGTCGCGGATTCGGCCGCAGCAGCTGACGCCGCCTGGATCGACGCCAACAGATGACCATCTTGCGCAGCTTTGGACTGGATTTCCCTCGTTCGATGCACCGTCACCCACCACGCAATGAACTCGTCGACGTTAATGCTGCCATCTCCCGACGTGTCAATCGCGTCCAGCAGTTTCTTTCGCTCGGCTTCTGAGGGATTGTACCCCAATCGGTGGAGCAAATGCTTGAGTTCGTGCGTGTCAATCGATCCTAGTTCGTACACACGACACAAATACGTCAACTTCAAGTTCGTACACACGAGACCTAACTTCAACTTCAAGTTCGAACAAACGAAACCTAACTTCAACTTCAAGTTCGTACACACAACAAACGTCAACTTGAAGTTTGTACGAATAACACACCGGAGTGATCCGTGTCGAACTGGTGAAACAGCCCCCGCAGCGCCTTGACGGCGTCCTTGGACATTTGGTGGTAGTCCATCACTTGGTCCTTGAGCACCGCGGCGTTGGCGGTCCCGATGACCCGGCGCTGCATGCACACCCACCACGTCGTGAGCTCGTCCAGCGTCACGACCCCGTCGCCGCTCGTGTCCATCGCTTTCATCACATGTTGCATCTGGTCGCCGTCCACCGGTTGCCCAAGCTTGCCAAGCAGCGCTTGGAGTTCCACAGCATCGATCGACCCTACCATTTGTGGGTCATAACATAGTTCTAGCAGTAGTAGTAGAATATATCTATGTGCAGTCTTGCGTGGCGTACGTGCTCCAACATACGGTAACACATATATGTATAATATATTAAGACATGTATGTATGATATATATTATGAACAAATATGAATAATAAATTAAGACATATATTGTGGATTCGGTACAAATTTCCAGACCCCGGAATCGAATCACGAATCGACGCTATTGGCTAATCCATTTTTGCGTGGATTTGATTGGATCTTACAGAAAGGACATGTATATTCAACCAATCAGAACTCCAGCCTGATTCAATATTGACGACTTTTGGAAGTTCATAGCGAATTCACAATATATGTTGAAAATTTATATATATTCAGTATACATGTTGGAAATATATATAAATATACAAATATATACACAGGTTGGAAATATATATAATTTTTTTGTGTATACACAGTACCAGAGCCATCTTTATCGAATTGTCGAAAGATAGCCTTCAAGTCCTTTCCCATTGCGTCCATATGTTGCTGGATCCCTGGCTTTTCCCACATCGTTTCGTTTGTTCGTGAATTTACGTACACACGAGTGCCTAGAATGCGATATTATATTTAGGAGCTAATTATTTCAATTTTATTGATAAACGTGCAATAATAATTACCGTTGTCCTGTACTGTTTCGACCCACACGTCCATGGCTTCTTGGGCGTGCTGCGCTTCGCGGGCTTTCGTCTCTGCTTCTCCACAGGCTTTGTCGTACTTTAAATACCTATATGAAACACATACCCATATATATATATATATATATATATATATATATATATATCACAAGGTTAAGCAGTGGAATCTAAATCAAATCTTTGCAGCGCCTCAAAGGAGAAACCACATCGCAGTTTGCTGTAGGCGTCATATATGTTGTACCAGGAAATAAACGTGGAGACGTCGATGAGTCGCGTGCCGTCGGCGTCCATTTCATGGAGAGCGCGAAGGAGCGGCGCGCCCCGGCACGTTCGGCCCAGCAGCTGCACCAAGCTAGATGCACCAGACACAAAAACACATCCAAGTCATTTGTCCGCCACCAAGAATATATATATATATAAGTGAGGATTCAAATATATACATATCCACCATAATTTTAGTATCAAATTTTAGTCTACATTTACACAAACACTTTCGTCATACCGAGGCACAACGTTCGACTCGAACGGAGTAGAATCATGTATAGATCTCTTCAAGTACGTTGCAACGATGGCGCGGATGTCGTCGGCACGGGACCGCTGCTCCACGGCCACTTGAAACTGGTGGTCCACGTGGAGTTTCGAGTGCCACCACGCTTGAAACTCTTCCAAACTCACAACACCGTCCCCCGATGTGTCCAGCACCTATAATTTCATAAGGGAACTCCAGGTGCCAACGACAGACAGATGGTTCTCATGTCAAAAGTATTGTACGCGCATCATCGAGTCCAATGCAGGTCCATCGAGGCGATGCCCGAGCGCCGCGCAAATTCGTTCGAGCTCCGATGCATCCAACGCCCCCGTTTCATCGGTATCGTACTGCACAAATAGCCGGCGGATACGCTCGTTCGTCGACACTGTCGGGTCTATAATGGCAGAAATATGAAGTAGTAAAACGTTGTCACATGGCGGTACGGTAGTAACAACAATAATGACCCAATATAATGCAACGTACTAGTAAAAACGAGTACGACGTACCAAGACTCAAAACCAAAAGACATACTAGTATGGATTTTCTACATATTGTGAATTTGGTAGTACAATTTTCCAGACCCCGTCGAATCGAATGTCGCCGCCGAATCGAATCACGAATCGACGGTATGAATTTGAGTGGATTTGATTGGCTCGTCTTACAGAAAGGACAAGTATTTTCAACCAATCAGAACTCCAGCGTGATTCAATATTGATTTGACAAATACCACTTGAATATTGGAAGTTTATAGCGAATTCACAAGATTTCCAAATTATTCTGCGCGAGTCAGAAAACCGATCACAAATCCCCCAGTGTGATATTTGATTGGCTTTCTTCATTTCGCAAAAAGCACAAAGCAAAACGAAAAGACAATGTAGCCAATCAGAGACGGGTAATATCACATTGACCAATGGGAGCGATTCGTGATCGGTTTGGTTGGTGTGATTTGATTGGTCGAGGTCCGGAAGGTCGTACTAAATCCATAATACTCCATCAAAACACAAAACAATCACGACGAGTAGGTTATATGGTATGGTATATTATTGTCAAGTCGATTCGAAATTGGAGTGGGGGAGGGTTCAATCGAATGAGCAGCACCAAATTGGCAAACAATTGATCGACCAATCAATTCCCAGCTTGGCTAATCAAGTAGCCAATCAAATCCACTCTTCGACCAATTCAACATCGAATTAATGTGTGAATGAAATTAGTGTGCTACTAGACGATCTTTGCATATAAAAGTCAGTACAAAGCAAACCAATTGATCGATAGATTTGGCGAATCAGCAGCACAAAAGTCAGCCAAATTTTGGGTAAATGGACAATACCGGCACTAAACTGGTCCAGGAGTGTCTGCAGCTGGCCCGTCACGACCGGGGGCTCCCATTGCGTGACTTGTGTCTTCCAATTGTAATAGTACATCCGTGCACGACCATCCACTTCATCGATTGTCGCCACTTCTTCCCAATCCCCCAGCACCCCCTTTGCGTAGCATTGCCGCCACCACATGACGATGGCGTCATATCCAACAAGCGACTCGACGGAAGGTGTGATGTCGCCCCAGTACTTGAAAGTGCAGTCAGTCATCGCTACCCGGACATCTTTGTCAGCTACGTTGGTGTGGCCTAACAATGCCAGCATCGAAGTGAACTCGGTCGCGTTCAGAGCGCCGTCGCCATCCACATCCAGCGCCTGAAACCACTGGGCAAACGCCTCGTCCAAGGACGTCGGGGTTTGTACGAACCCTTCGGCCTGCAGCAGGGTGACGAGGGCCGTCGGGATGGACGGCGGGTACCACTGCCTCACAGTCGTCCGTTCGTTCCAGAACGTCACGATGTGGGTTTCATCCACTAAACGCCACCACTCGGTCCAGTCCGCCATGCGCTCCCGGCTTTTCTGGGGAACGTTGGCATGCCACCACCGGTGCAAGTGTTCGTATGTGACGTCGTTGGCCTGACCTAGCAATCATGTGACACTGGTGTTGGTGGTGCTGTAGTACTACAGGCTACAGCTGTATATAGTGCTCTCGTTACTACTAGTCTAGAGATCACATTATTGATTCTCTACCTCGTGTTCAAGTCGTCTTTTTGCATATTTTATTCACAACAAACATACTGCCCACATGGATGAACGAGAAATAATATTTTGAGGACAACCAGGGTGTATGTGCAGTATGTTAAAGCAAAATGCAACATAATGTCGGTCGGGTATATCGTACCTGCGACATCGGCCATCGACAGCAGGGTGCCAGGAAGGCCTAAACCGAGCAACAATCCTCTCCATTCGTCCGCGTCCAGCTTGCCCCGACTAGACAAGTCGTGCTTGGCGAATAACGTCAAGAGCGCTCTGTCGTCAGTCGATTCGTCTTTAAGGGACGCGAAATATGACCTGGCCGCCGCGACGAACTCGTGCAGGTCCCACTTGGTCTCGCCGCTGACATGGTCGTAGTAGTACCTGGCAGCCCCGTCGACTACGGTTTCCCAAACGTGGGTGGCCGGTGGCCCCGTGGCAGCGGCTGCTTCGATGGCCAGTGCCGCCGCCGCCGCTTCCTCCGATCGTAGGCGACGAAGCCACCACAGACAAAACACGTCCAATGGAATGACCATGGCCCCTGTCGTGTCCAAGTCATACATGCCCTGAGTGAGGTCATGCGCTGCCAGCCGCACCCCCATGCGCATGCAGAGAGTCTCCAGCTCCGTTAAATCCACCATCGACGGATTCTCTGGATTCAGCTCTTGGAAGATCGCACTCGCGGCGTCCCAAATGGCACCATGCCATGGGTCCTCGACAGACATGTGTACGTACACTTTGGACAAATTGCTGCCATAAATATAAATGATTACAGGTTTTTCAATGCAACTTTGTCAGCTTGTTCGAGGCGTTCTTTGTAAATGCATATATGTGTTTTCAAGGGTATGTATTCTCAAAACACGATCTTGAACCGTCGCAGGTGTCGAAAAATATATAACACGTTTGAATTGTCTCTATTCTACACCTGGCAACGGCGGCGATGGTTCCTCGTCGGGTGTTTCCAACACAGGTGCTGCTGCTGGTGGAGTGACGCACATACTATTATGATGCGTGCTCGGACCGCCACCGCCAGTCGATGTCATCGGCGGGGAAGGGGCCACGGGCATGGCGGGAGTGCCGCTGTTGCCAGTACCGCGGGGGCTGCTGCTGTTATGCACGCCAATGTGCGACGGCCGCGGGACAAAACTCGTGCGGTTCGCTTGTGCGCTTACCATCCGGTGCTCGTCCACACAAAACACTTGGTCAAGGATGTCCTTGATGTTCTTGAGCTGGAGCATCTCGGCCTTCTTCCACATGTTGTAATTGCGGTGTACTTGGTCCAAGATTGGTTTGAACCCCGGTGTAAACACGATTTCAGCCACAACGTCAAAGAACGGCAAAATGATAAACTCAAAGAACCCGACTTGGTTCTTGGCGCTGTTCTCAGATGCGCGGTTCATAAATGGACTGATCTCCATCCCGAGCTCCTTCTCTTCGTCGCCCTGGAGGAAAAACTCTTCAATGATCAGCTCCGACCACCGCGCATGCAGTAAAGTGGCCTTGGATGAGTGGCCAATGTCGGCGCACTTGATGATGATCTTCATGAGCATCATCGGCGATTCCATCACGTCGTTCTTGTTTTGAGATAACAGCGCCGTCTTCAGACTCCCCACGAGTTGCAAGTGTACCGACAAGTCGGTGGTCAAGACCATTTCAATGATGGCCTTGCGTACTTCCGTGTACTGCTTTGGTTTCATGCCGCTATTTACATATGTATACACGTCCAAAACGTCAACTGTCGAACAACGTACGAGCTAGCTAGCAAGTCTGACCACAACAAAGTTCGGTAGGCTATGACGATTGCTTAGGTGATAGGGAGGTACATGTACTTTCGACAGTAGAAACAAACAAACACGACATACAACCTACTGTACTAGCCTTCCCAATCACTTTCGTAGCTCGAGAACCAAGGCAAAACACACATATTCACACAATCAATACTATCTATCGATTAATGCTATATATGATGACTAGGATTAGGTAGTACGTAGTACTGAACGAATGATAATATTGAACAATATGACCAGGATTAGGTAGTACCTAAATATATTGAACTGGGGCTCCGACGCCAAGATGAACGACTCGGCCAAGTGCATGCGTTCCAACACGGACGCGTCACTGTATCGCACGGCGAGGCTATGACCTGCCTTGACGAGAAAGTTGTTGGATTTGCCCTACCAAAACCACCGACCAAGATGACACACCAACGATGTCACATTATTTTTCCAAGTGTCCAAATGTCCACAACATTAGAAATCGAAGTCGTACGGGATGTCGAAAGTCGTGAATGGCCGCGGCCACAATCGCTGCAAACACTTCTTGCATATTGAGCAGGGTCATGATGAAGCCACCGTCGACTGCTGATAGCATAAACTCGACGTAATTCACCACGTCGGCAGCATGGCAGTTGTTGTGCTAGCGATCAGCACAGTGTCGCATGAGAACAAGGGGCTTGCATTGTGTACGTACGTAGGGGTTGGGGAGGTAGCCGGCGTCGATGAACCAAAAGAAGTTGAGCATCACATTGCGTTCAACCGAGCACGACGTGAAGAGGTTGTGCCTTTCAAAGATCACGTACGTCACGTACGAGATCGGGCTGCCTTGGGCCATCTCTGCGACCCTAACCACACACACACATCCCAAGTGCAGTCAGTTTGCACCCCCCCCTCAAAACCGTCAAACCCCCATACATCGTGTACACAAAAAAACACGCTCTCAAGATCGTGGGGTAGGTTGGAAAACTTGGCATACTCGTGAATGTCAACGTTCCACCCGTAGAGCAACATCATGGCGTTGATCTTGGACAAGACGTCTTCGTCCGGCAAGCGGACGTCAGGGTGGAGGTTGATGGACGCTAGCACCCCCTCCGCCTCGTCGTCGGTGGTCGTGGACGATCGTCGGTTATTGTTACGCTGATACGCCTTGCTGGCCAGTACCGTGGTGGCCCATCCTTTGGTGTCGTCGTCGATATCGACTTCGCCGCTCTTGCCCCTACACATACACACCATAAATCATCATCGCCCATTGGACGTTTTAATATGGAGCTTGGACGACGTACTTGAGCTGTTCGTGGATGTCGGGGGCAAATAAATTGTGGCCTTGCTTGGTTAAAAGCGTAACTATCTCGCTCAAATTTGCTTGGAGGCTCTTGTCCAGGGTCACGTTTTGTTGAATTTTGGTCAAGTCTGTGATTACTTTGGCCATGGGCGAGTCCAAATCGAGCTACAATTTGATCATTCAATATAGTACCACTGTGAAAGAATCAAAACAACGTCAATAGAATCATATAATTACCATGTCAGACGTGCCAGCGTTGTGCGCTTGCAACATGCGCTTGAGCGATCGGTTTTCGTTTTGAATTTGCTCTTTCTGCGCTTGGGTGATGCGCACTTCTTCCTTGACCGACCGCACGTTGAGGTAATTCAGCCGCATAAACCTAAACACATACACACGTTGCACACTCTATATGAGCCAGCCACAGCCAAAGGTTGGAGGAGGGGTTGGGGGTAGTAGTAGTAATAAGAGAGGGAGTGGGGGGCTAACTAGAAGGGCTCGTACCGGTCGCTCTGCCGAGCACGGTACACCATGATCACTGTGAGCGTGGCCAATACAAACACGAGGTAAAACTTGCACCGCATTAGGAAGCTAGAGCTCGACACGGGATACGTCATGGACAGCGCAAGGCAGTAAAAGACGTTGATGTTGAACGCGACGAAGATATAGTGCGCCGCGTTCAGGTGAAACATAGGCGCAGCGATCAGCACCACAATTGGCCGCACCAGGTTCGCGTTGAGCTGCGAGAACGGCAGCATCACGTCCAGGATAAAGAATGTGAGAATCTGTTCCAATGTGCCCTCGCGGTCGGGGAACCGCCACCAGTCGGTTCGGTTGTTGAGGTTGAATACCTGTGTGCCGTTCAGAACGAGATCCGCGAGCACAATCGATCCCCCCGAGAGCGCCGGATACGTCAAGTTTTGCAGCAGTGCAAAGTTGCCAGTTGGTGTTTGCAGGGCAAACTGCACCGTTTGGTCGGCAAGGTGCACGACAAGGGACGGGGTACCGTCGCGCATGATGGCGGCGCTGGTTGTGTTGGCAACAAACCCTATCGCAGCGTTTGCGACAGTGTTCATGCCGATGGCGTAGTCCATGATTGAGTTCATGTTTTTGGCTGTAAACCCCTTCATTTGATCCGTCGAGCAAAAGAAACCGCCGCCCATCAACGACAGCGCAAAGCAGTGCACGATCACGTTGAAAATCGGCTGCATGTGCTGCTCGTACTGCTTGTATTGGCATAGGGCGACCAAAAACGGAGTCGGGACTAGGAACGGAAGGGAAAAGTATACACTCAGCCGCGCCGACGAGATCGCGTCGACTTGGCCGTCATCTGCGTGGAATAGCAGGTACAAGTCCAAGGCCGTGGACGCGACCCAGATCACCCACAGAAACAAACTAAAGTTGCATGCAGACGTCAAGCTGATCTCAGTGTAGTAGTTCTGGTACTCGCGCTCGACGAGAAAGTTGGCCGAGAATTCGTTGGTCAAGTAGTTGAACCCGTACTTTTCCTCCATGAGTTTTGTGATCATGGATGACTCGTTGCGGTCCGCCGCCGAGTACGGATTGAGCAGCGTCGTGGCCAGCCCCATGGACGACCTCCGCACCGGATCGTCCTTTTCACTCGGCACCTTCTTGGGCGACTCCACGGGGCGAAACACCGAGCGCCGCCGCAGGTTATGCGCGGTGCCGCGCCGGCTGCTCTGGGTTGTGAGCGGAGTCGAAGGTCGGGGCCGCACCGACAATGGGCCAAGGGCAGGCATGCCGTCGAACGTTGCCCCTTTGCCGCGAGCCTCGCGTTCGCTGCTGGCTTTGCGGCCGTGGGGGACCTTGGGGGCGATTTTTGACATGAAGTTGGTAGCCACGATAGAGCTAGTGATAGGCGATGGCTTCACCTGGAAGCGGGGACGCAGATGATAATGCCGAGGGTGCCGACGGTTGGCGATATAAGTGCCTATTGGAGGCGAGCATGAAACTGTCGTTCCACCAAGGTGAAACCGACATCGGTTTCTTTTTTTGGTTAACCGTGGCGAAGGACGCAAACAAGACGAGTGATCGGGGTCGCATTATGTTAAACATTCGGATCAAACACGTGTAGTGTGGGGGAACGTCTTGGCCGCCGCCGTCCAAGCCAAAACACGGTCCAGTCCCCATCCGCATCCAGCAGCGCTCGCAGTACATACCCCACCAGCGCCAAATTGCCAACGGAGGCCACGGCAACCGTCCATCCCAGTGCCTTTGTCCACAATGACAAGGATTGTTCGCGACAGTGGACCCAGAAACCACCAAAGAGATACCCCACGACCAGATTCGCCAGCGCTGTCGTGTCCACGGGATGGGCAGGTTGCTGGAGGAATCGTGGTAAGAGGAGACTAATGGAGGGCGATGGGGACAAGATGGACGGAAGGTCAACAAGAAGCAACACGACGCCGCATGTACTCGTGACGATCCATACAAGTCGAGCTGTGGACGCACCTACGTCAACGCTCGTGAACTCGTCGTCGGCTACTGCTCGGACGATCATTAATGTCCGGATGCATAAGGTTTAGTCCGGATAAATGAGTTGAACTACTGGTAGATCTTTGTGAACAGTCGCCGAACACACGAATGTCCTGTGAAAATGCTTCGAGTTGTTGCTCCTGAGGCGGGTTGGATATGGGAAAGGAGGGTGTGGTCATATTATTGACGCCAAGGTGCCAAGATAGCATACCATGGTAGTACATGGTCCATAAGAATCGACCAATCCATTCTCAGGCTATCGGTACATATGTATGAACTGTATCTTGTATTACCCCAAAGAATAGGGGTCATATGGCGGCGGTTATGACGGTTTCACGTCGAATTGCCGTATCTTGGCGAAGCGTCGTTTGAATATACTCTGCAGCAGCGATCTGGCACTTGTAGAGAACATGACCTCGTACGGGTACAACAGTGGCAACCGCAGCAAGCAGCCGCAGCACATGATGGACGACGACGAAGACGAAGACTTGTACGAAGGGTTCAACTACTCGATCGACTTGGCGCCGCCGCAAACCGCGTCCATGCAACAGACCAGCAGCTACTTCAAGACTGGTCAATCTGGTCAGAACGGTGGAAACAACCCGCCAGGCACAGCGTTCCGGGCGCCGCCGTCGCAGATGGGGCGTCAGGTGCCGACGGCTCGGCTGCAGACTGGGCAGCAAGGCAGCGGCGAAGTGGCACGACCCATGACGTCGGTGACTGGTGCCGGCTTCTCGGTGCGTCACCTCGCTTATGTTATTTGGGTGAACCCAAAATCTACGGAGAGGTGTGTTGATGGTGTTGTTGTTCTACATATGTGCAGTCCAATCCCAAAACTGCCGCCGGTCAACGCATGTTTGATCCGCTGGGGGAAGCCCGCAAGACCCCCGCGCCACCGCTCGCTGAAAAGGCCGAGAATTCACCCAAAGAAACGGCCAAGGAGCTCGAGAAGCTCGTGAACGCGCTCATTGAACAGAGTTCCGAGGCCGCCGTCAAGCACGAGAGCGAAGAAGCGTTGCGGCTCGCTAAAGAGGCGGTAAACCATTGGACATGCAAAACGTGAACATGTTACGATGCGGATGGCGACATGTAGGGAAAGAAGGAGCGAGCGTTCACCAAGCACTGCGAAACGCACGGGCTTAGCGATATGACCAACATCGACTTGACGTACGCTGTGTTTTTTAACTTGGCGAATGCGTACCACTTGAACGGGATGTGGAAGGAAGCGATTCAAAGGTAGGACCGGCGGCTACACCAACCAAATATATCTATGGCCTCAACACTACATAAGAGAGATTCACTCGTTGCCAAACATGCACAGTAAACGTATAGCTTTTGACAGACTGAAATAGCATGACTATAGAGTCGCATTGCAACGTGGTGGTGATAACGTGACTTGTAAAAAGTTGATTCGTTGACATGCTTGGCACACTGTAATCGTTCATAAAGTTCTGACGGGTATTTCAATTGGAATGAAGTATGGGTTCCTGACAAGTCGTCCTTTCGAATATGTATCGTAGCTACACCCCAATAGTCAAGAATAAACAATACCCCCAAGGCGGTCGGCTTCGCGTCAACATGGTACCCCCTCGTTGTCATGAATCCGTGGACAGTATACCTTGCAATCCACCATCGTTTATATATATGAGCGTGACGGGCACGTGTGTGTATTATATGTGACATAGGGCAACATTTACTTTGAGCAGCAGCAATACCCGACCGCCATTCGCATGTATCGCATGGCGTTAGATCAAATCCCCAACACATCCAAGGAAATTCGGTTCAACATCAAGAAGAACATCGGGTCGGCGCAAATCAAGCTCGGCCATTACCAGGACGCAGCCACGACCTTTGAAGATATTATGGAAGGCAACCCTGACTTCCAGTCTGGGTTCAACCTAATCATCTGCTACTACGCGATCGGCGAACACGAAAAGATGCGCCGAGGGTTTACCAACTTGATTGGCATTCCGATGGAAGGTAGTACTACTAGTAGTAGTTTGCAATAGTATCATCCAGTCGATATGCACACGACCTGAGCGCCCACGATGTGACGCAGGGGTGGGTGACGACGACGGCCAGGACGACGAAAGCAAGGAAGGGGAACCCCCCGCCGGCGCGGTGCATTTGAAAAAGGACGGGTCGGTGCCATTGGTCCACGACCGTATGCAACACATCCTTCTTGACGACGAATGATGTAGGCTGAAAGCTGAGATTCGGGAGCGGCAAAAGAAGGCGTCGGAATTCATTTTGACCGCTGCCAAGTTGTGTGCCCCGGCGCTCGACAAGAAGGACTGGCTCGCGGGGTACAACTGGGTCATTGACGCGATGAAGGTCGACCACGAACCCATCGCCAGCGAAATGTACGACGAAGACGACTAAAACCATCACATCCTACTCATCTTTGTCGTGGAGAGTTGCAAAACATAACAACATTTTGACCCCAACACTCTTATTTTTTTTGGAAAATATTTTTATTGGACTGGCAGGGAAAATAATATTTTTTACAATGCTATGATTTGCACTGTAAGCAATGCTTCGAGTATGCATTTTGAACGACCGATATATTATAGGGAAATCTGCAAGGCGCTGCACTTTTTGAAGAACAAGGATTTTGACAAAGCGATCGAAGTGCTGAAAGCGTTTGAAAAAAAAGACCCCGCGCTCAAGGCCATGGCGGCGACGAACTTGAGCTTTTTATATTTTGTCGAAGGCGACTACGCGCAAGCCGACAAGTACGTTGATATGGAGTTGGGCTCGAAAAATCACATATATATATTATCACTAGGTTTGCGTCGTTGGCCGTGCGCCACCAGCGCTACAACGCCAAGGCGTTGGTGAACAAGGGCAACTGCCTGTACGTGAAAAACGAATGCGAACGGGCCAAGGAATTGTACTTGGAAGCAATTGGTAAATATGACAGGAATAATAAATATATATATTTATATACGTCTTTTCAGGGGTCGAAGCGGACTGTATCGAAGCGATTTTCAACTTGGGGCTGGTGAACATCAAGATTGGCGTCCTCAATGAAGCCCTCCAAGCGTTTGAGAAGCTCCATAGCATTGTCCCCACCAACACTGAAGTACGACACAACTCGCACAAAGTAGACTGTTCGATGGTGTCCACCACGTACATATTGGCTGCAACACGACAGCAACGACGACACTCAATCAATTGTAGGTGCTGTATCAAATTGCAAACCTGCACGACATGATGGGCAACTACCGTCAAGCCGCGAAATGGTATTATCTTTTTACCCAATATTTGGACTATTGTGCTGATTCTTTGCCAAACCTATCGATCGATTCGTTGAACTGACTTTATATGTAAAAACTAACTGAGGTCATATACGATTTCGATATTGAGTTGGTCAAAGAGCGGATTTGATTGGCTACTTGATTCTTGATCTGGGTTTTGATTGGTCGTAAAATATCAATTGTCTGTCGATTTGGTTATTCTGCTCATTCTATTGAGCACACCACTCCGATTTCGAATCGACTTGACAATACCACCCTCCAAATACTTGTCCGACATCACCAGCTCCAAAAAATAATAATATTAACACAAAAAAAATATTTTTCTCATCAACATAACCACAACGTAGGTTCAACATCTTGCTGTCGTGCTTTGGGTCGGCGAAGAACATCGCCGACCCGGGCGTGTTGGCTCGGATGGGGCAAATTTTCAACAAGGACGACGACGAGACTCAGGCGTTCCACTTCCACTTGGAGTCGTACCGGCATTTCCCAGTGAATTTGGACGTGATCTCATGGCTTGGCGTGTGGTATGTCAAGAGCGAGCTGTACGAAAAAGCGATCCAGTTCTTCGAGCGCGCGGCGCAGATCCAGCCCACCGAAGTCAAGTGGCGGCTCATGGTCACGAGCTGCCACCGCCGCATGGGGGCGTACCAGAAGGCGCTGGTCTTGTACGAGCAGATTCACGTGGATTACCCCGATAACCTCGAGTGCCTGCGATACTTGGTGGCAATTTGCAAGGACTTGGGCCAAAAGTATGAACATCACCAGCAAGCACTGGCCAAACTTGAGCGAGGTAAGAACATAATATGGAGTTGGGGCATGGTGTTGTGGTGAAAAACGGAGAACTATATGGGCACATTTTGCGTAGAAAATGCCGCCAAGATCAATTCGCAAACGAACACGACCCAACAACAGGCGACCCCGCAGCAGCAGCAATCGATGAACCGACCGGCGAGTGGTACGTCGCAGTAGTTGTGGCAACTCGACCTGATGAATGGGTTTACTTTATACTAGTATGATAAATGAGATTTGGTGAATACTTCTGAAGTACGCTACTGTTGTACATAGTATGAACGATATGTCGGAACTCGTTCTTTTTTGTGTCGATCGAGCTGTATGTATGAACAAGTGTACACACGTTGCTATTGGAATGATTTAAAATATAGATGAAAGTGGCCTTCAAAATAACTAATAATCTTTAAAAAAAAGTAGAAACTTAAATATTTATATATATATACGCGTAGGCCAAAACGATCGAGGAGGGGGATCGGCCGGGGGCCGGCGGGGAGAGGCCAACAACCAGCACCCAGACAACAGTACGTATACTGTGCATTCAAACATTTAAAGTGTTTGATCTTGGATTATTTATATATTTTTATAACCATTTAAAATGTTTGATCTTGGATTATTTATATACACATTTACATATATATTATAGGTGTGTACGACCATGGTGGCAGGACGCAGCAACGGGAGGCAACCCGCGAAGAGAACAATAAAAGCAGCAGCTTTCACGTGGAAGCGGACGAGTCCGACTATGCCGTCCCTAAGCCCATGTCGTCTAACGCTGGTTAGAGAATATATGTGTCTAGTGGGTTCTAACGAGGGTATATGTAGCATCTTCGAGCCCCAAGGTTGCTCGAAAGGACAAAACTGATGGTAATTATATATATATATAACTATCACATATATATATCACGACAAATGACAGAAACAACAACTAATGCAACTGTCTGTAGAAGCAGACGACTGGGGCGATGCGGATGTGGGCAACCTCTTGGGAGATTAATTCAAATGCTGTGTAATAATAAGAATAGATGGGAAATGAAGACAGAGTTCGAGTGTGGTTTCGAACTGGAGTCACGTAGCCACCACATTCATAACGATGAAATACAGTGGCTTTCCGACACCGCATCCCTACTACTCAGACGTTAAGCAAGTTTCAGTAGCAGCCATTTGCGTTATCCGTGATTATCCCAATTATTTAATTGTACAATTTCCCAAATATATGATGTAGAACTCGTGATGTCTTAGGCACGTGTATCTATGAAAGCTCCTGATTTCTATGCTTGGATTGCTTGTCCAACATGCCAATGGATATTATACCTGTCCGTTGTATATCTGTGATAACTACAGTCGTCCGGCATATAATTAATTAGGTGAGTGAGGTGAATACATATATCAAACCAATCAAGTAAAGAGAGTGTATATATATATATATTTATTTATTTATTTTGAGTCCAAGTCAGCTTAACTACTGTATGCTACCGCTTGAACTACGAGTGCTAAGAGGATGACAAGTCCCACCGATAGGCGATTGGCCGAAGCAAACGGCAGCATGAACGAGCAGTCTTGGCCCAGAAATGGAAAATGCGACAGAGTGCTGTTGTACGGGTCGTACAGCATCGAGCAATAGCACGACCCGTTCACGCATATGCCGTTGGGGTACGAGCAGTTGTTTAAGCACACGCCTAATACAATAACAAAGCGATATCACACGATCGAATATATATATATATATATATATATATATATATATATATTTATTTATATGGAAGACGGACGTACGCTGGTCGCAGTACTTGCCAGCCCATCCCGGATCGCACAAACACCGCGAATTTGGAAACTCGACACTACAACCCGCGAATAAGAAGTCTATCTATTTCATTTCTATATATATTATATTATATATTTATATATTTATATATATATAATATATATACGTCCGTCCAAACAACATGTGTGGACAACTACAGATACACTGAACATATCATTTGACTCGTATTTTTAGTACCTGCAAAATCCATGCCCCGAGCAATTGTACGCGCAATTCCGAATCGAACAATCCGCCTAGATAGGAATATTACGTTTATAACTTTAAAAAATATCATCCGAATATATAAATATTGCGTTGTCTTGAACTATAGTTATCCATAATATCAGACGTGAGACGGCGTAGCTCGTACCCCAATGAAGGGCGGGCGACAGATACACTGGCCAAATCCATCGCAGACCCTAGTAGTATATGGAATATTTCATTAGTTGGTTGAATAGTACATAGTAATGATTAACCCGTTCGAGTAATGGGTGTTGGTCGTCGAGCACGGCGACTTTTGGATGTTGGGGACGTAGGTATCGTTGTTCGTGTGCTCAAAGCCTATAGAGGACACACATGGTCAGGTCGTTCAGTATATAAAACTAACATCGAATAAGACCAGTACGTAGAATCATAAGACTGGTACATACGTCAAGGAGGACTAAGTGTATGCATAAAATCCACATAAGACTACTACATAGCGTCAAGGAAGACTGTCTACTTTTATCGTATCACGGCCAAACGACCAAGACATAAAACAAAGTCAGCTTCATAGAACGAAGAAGAAAAAGGCTAGGATTTCGAATCAAATGAGCTCAGTAGATAGAACCAATTAAGTCTGTATCAAATAATCAAATAAGACTAGTATAATAGCATCACATGTATAACCCATTAAGGCTAGAACGCAGAATCAAATAAGACGAGTACATAGCCTTAAGTCTAGTTAGTACATTGCCATAAGTCCAACCTGAGAAGCAGCAGTGCACGCAGCTCGTGCCTTTGGTGATGTCGTTGAAGGCACAAACACTCCCTGGACACGTCCTATATATATATATATATATATAAAGCCACGACATCATCCAGCGGACTTTTCTTTTTCTTTAAGTACATGTTGGAGCAGTCGACGCCGTAGTACCCTTCGTCGCACATGCACCGGCCGTACGAGCATACCCCGTGCAAGCTGCAGTTTTTGATGCAGTTGGCCAAACTACTCAATATATATCCACGACGTGAGTAAAAATACAACGAATAAATAATTATATATATACTAGTATATATATTTATATATGTAGACCTGTACGACCACCAGTCGTCATAGGTAAACGCTGGGGTGGTCGAGCTCGACGCATACAACTCTTCTCTTGTCACGCCTACGAAAATATATGAAATAAACACCTTCGCACTCTAGTACATCGCTTGTCTAGTACTAGTACTACTAGTAGTAGTAGTTGGTAGAAACATAGGATTCGGTTCTTACCATAGCCTCCATACATTAGCATGAGCTGGTATCCCTGATAAAGTAGTCGCAACTTATTATAACAAATCCATTTCAGATATATATATATATATATAAATATTTATATATTTCTGCTGTTCGCACCGAATGATACACTGCCATGTGGCCTGCTCGTTGTGCCGGGCGAGACCATTGCAAAATCCACGGCAGGTCAGTGCTACATACACGGGAGTTACTGGTAGTATGATATTATTTTTACTGAGAACTTGGTATTATTCCTTCTTTTCGTGTTATTTCCATGCACAATGCATTACCGATTGTCAATGCGATCGCGGCATCCGTCCCACCCAGGCGCCTTCCGCCTTGCTTGCGTGTAGAACGTATCTAATAGAAATATAAAATATATTTCTCGTTTCTAAATATAAATACAAGAGTCTTTGGATAAAGAAGCATTGTACCTGCCACGTCCAACACACCCCTCGTCGGCACGGCCACCACTGAAAACTATGCCAAATATTGTTTATGGATACTTATTCATACATATATATTTATATGTAAACTATTCATGGACTCAGATTTATATTTACATACGTGGGTGGTGCCATAATGAGCTTCCTTTTCAAGCTCCTCCGTCGACTTTGTCGTGTCGTTCACTGCCACATACGGTCTACCATTATCATTTCCAGTTATATAAACATAAAATAGAAATATAATATATATATATATATATGTACTGATAGGTGCCGCTAAACAAGTCGGCGCGCAGAGCGAGGTCGTCTGTGCATTGCGGTGGATACAACGCATGAATAAAAGCTTCTTGTTGCAGCCACTGGGATGCCGCTATAGATATGTGAATCCTTGCATTTAAAAATATACAAATATATATATATATATATAGTCAAAATCAAGTAAATCCTTGCATTTAAATATATATATATATATAGTCAAAATCAAGTAAATCCTTGCATTTAAATATATATATATATATATATATATATAGTCAAAATCAACAAATAGCGGACCAATCAGTTGTTTCACGAATATCTACATACTCGTGTTAAATTGCCACGTGTCTTCGTAATAATAGTTGGACCGGTACCCTCCAAACAAGACAAACACTTGTCCCGCGGCCACCTATGCATATCGATGGATTATAAAATATTTATATATAATTTCCACTACTATAGCAACAGTTGCCATGAAATATATATTGGATTTCTCCCACGTTTGGAAATATTATACCAGCGAGTGCTCTGCTCTTGGTCCTGGCATCGTTCCAAAGCGAGGGGCGACCTCCCGCCACGTGCCCGTGGTAAGGTTGAACACCCACAGGTCACTCAGGTAGTACGGATTCGTTGGAAACGGAGTGTACCCTAACGAGAAATATATATAAATATATATATATTTATTTAACTATATTATATATAATTGTCAAACACTCGCATCGTCAGGTTAAGGAAACGACGTCCACGTGAATCTCGACAGAATATGATCCCGTTTGAGCAAATACAATCGGTGTGATAAAAACATAAGGAAAAGAATAACCACTTGATATTATGTGTTCATTGTATTATTTTCCAAAAGGAATATTTTTAAAAATAATTAAAGCCATTTTACCTGGACTGGTACCCTCCAGAACCCCGCGGCCCCCGCCACGGCCATCCGTCGCTGGATATGGAAAGAATGTTTGGTAGCCGCCGTAAATATACCTACAGGTTATAGCATGGATTTTAACTAAATTATGTGTTAATCACATTCATATGATAAATTTACGCACAAGCCATCGCCCAAGATCACAGATGCATGCCCTGCTCGCCCTGAAGGCCACTCAATAGAGCACGTCTACAATGTATAGTTAGATGTAAAAAATATAGTAGCAATGTCGTACGTCTGTGGCGTCGCATGTGGGTTTTGGATGCCGTTCGGTCCACGTTCCATTGGCTACGTTGTGAATTTATCAAAGATAATATAGATCAGTACAAGATGCAAAATAGTGTACCATCATACAACAAACAAGTAAAACGACTGTACTGGCACCGCCCAAGAATACGACGACTGCAAACATTCAATCGCCACAATGTAAATACACTACATCCATCCAATTGAAGCTGATAATATCAATCGCACTGTGATAAAACCAACTTTATATATATATATATATATATATATATATATATATTGAACTGGACTGGACTACTTACCCACGTCAAATTGCCACAGATCGTCCAAATATCCTCCACGGGGATACACCGTCAGGTCCGACCAGACATTGGCCTCGCTACCATTCAAGTTTTAGTCACATTTTGTATGCCGAAAATGATACCCTATTTTATATATATATACAAAAATCTGATGATAGATTCAAACAAAATAAATGGTTGCCTAATATAAACCATGAATATACCTGTTTTGAGGCGCAAATCCATGCCACAGCCGATACCCGCCAAAGAAATACATGGACGACGCTGTCGCAGACGACGAGAACTTCCACCGCTTCCCCGGACCCAATGGATTGCCCAGCTCGTGCATTTCTGTCCACGAATTATCCTGAAAGTTGAACCGCCTAAAACATGTAGAGTATGACGTGGCATCGCCACAGAAGAACAGAAATATACCACATATCGTCGCAATAATCGGTACAGAGTATGCCAAAGCCTCCATAGACCAGCATACTGTCCTGAAACACTTCAGCTCTGTGAAACCATCGCTCGGGCGGCTTGGGGCAGACCAGCGCACCATATCGCATATTACACCCTACCGAAGATTCGGCGAAAAATGAAACAAATATGGGAATATCGAGCATGTGTGTACCGCCCCACGGTAAGCCTTGATGCAGTTGCACCCAAGACTTGTCGACGCAGCTATCGTCTGCAAACCGTGTGCAATCTGCGATGGGGTGTAATTAGTGTGGGATTGGCAAGTGCAATGTGACAACGTGGTCTAGGTCAACAGGGACGTACTGATGTCGTACGCCCACACGTCGTTGTAGTACACGCCAATGGGCACAGTGCATGTATCGTCGGTGCAAGTATCTTGAACTGCATTGTGGTTGTCGCGTGAGTAATCACATGTAGGCCTGCGTGGCTCCTGTCACCTGGATGGTCGGTATACGTGGAGAACTCGAGCCGGCCCTGCGTTTCCACCGTGTCGTACGACTTGGGTACATGCGTTGCTCGTGTGTCGTCCGCACGCCCGCCAAATACAATGGCGCGTGACCTATGCAGAAGTGACTATTGGTCATCGCGTGGTGGTCGACGATAGAAAGGGTACCCATGTAATGCCAGCGAATGGCCCCGCCGAGGACCAGGACCCGCACCCTTCCACATCCATTGCTTCCAACTCCGCACTAGTCGTGTACATCAGAGTCATGGGTTTCAGCCAATTCCTCACCTAAAGGCAGCAATGACGCCACCACGACACCGCCAGCAAGGACGCGCATCACCAAATCTGTTGGAAAAGATCGAAAATCGCGAGCTCATCTTTATCCGGATATTGAATATAGCACTATTTGGACAAAATAATTCTTTGTTCTCGTAGTATTAATATATTTTGTTTACTGGAGGGTGAGGAAAATAGTCATACTGTCCGTTTGGGCGAGTCGAATTATTTAACTTTTATTTTATTTTAAGACTCAAGTATAGAATCCTCCGATGTACCTGTTTTAAAAATGCGTTTGCATTAAGTACGTTCCATTAGGTGCTGAAACTTCATTTCAAACCTGGTGGAATTGTATTCATTTCCAGGCAATATAAAACCCCTCACGGACTGCACGTTAAACTCCTGAATTCAAATATACCTTTGGATCGACGAAATACCTCCTAGGGTAAAAGTTATGGGAGAAACCATTCTTGCATTCCTTCCGCCCAAACGGACAGTATTAGAACGAACTCGATGGAGCTGATGCCTATAATAGCAATGTTACACGATTGGATGAGTTCTTACTTGACCTGACTGATTGACAGAAACCTTCGTCGTCGCATCTTCGCTCATTGCTCCAGTCATTTCGTTATTTTTATCATACCATGAATATAATTTTTTTTACAACACATCAAAACGATGTTATATGATGTTATATTTGGAAGCAAAGATTACTACTAACGTTATTAATAGTAACAAAGTTGATCAACGTGGATGTTATATTTGAGACAGCCACTTTCAAAGCCACACAACATGAGCCAATGTAAACCGACGACCCCGAGATTCAATCTGCGTGTTCACAAGCATTATCTCTACATAATGACGTGTTATAGAGGTTGCTGCTACGAGCTATATTCATCGATGTATTTACATACAAAGTATGTTATATTTGCGTTTTTTCCTACTTTGAGGACTCATCATTCATGGTACAATGTTGCAATCGCCATATTTCGAGCTTTGAACGATAACCTGCAACTAAGTTTGCATTATCTACATTCATTGCACTGCTCGTAGACAAGCCATCAGAGACATATTCGACGTCAAAGTCATGTACTACTTTCTTAGTTAGCTAACAAAGTTGATCATAAATTTTGACTAACTTCAAGTCATATTTGAAGCAATGTTCTATTATTATGCTGATTGGTTTAAAAAATTTCAAACAATTCAATGTCAAGTCCGTTAAAAATACCGAACAGTTTTGAGCTAAAGTCACTACACTATGCGTTCGAGATTGTCGCGTCTCCTCGAAAGGCCAAACGAAAGTCCTCAGCCTCTAGTGTGTCGATCAGACAGGACAAGAGCTAGTGCGATCGAGCTGCTTGGTATGCTGCCAATTCATTTGAGGTTCGCTGTTTTGGTCATTTCCCGCACCTTCCTGTAAATATAGTAAGACGTCGACGTAGATTTTTCTTCTACAGTACTAATGTTACTGTACTACCGGCAGTATTAATACGTAGTAAGCTTACTAATACTTAACTCCCCTAGGACCAAAATGCGTCTTAGACGTACCGTACACCTAAGACGTACGAATTAACTAATTTGTCTGAAACCTGCTCATTTTTTAAATCCTCACTATATTCGCTGGAATTAATCCGAATTCTTTGGGTTCTTGAGAGACACGATTGGTTAAATATAGAAGAATGCGGTACATTGATTGGACAGTTGATTTGACGATGTCCAGTCATTTCAAGAGTCCGGATAATCGTCTCCATTTAAGGTCGGACGGTATCCGGATAACGGCTGCAGTGGTGTTGCCGCCGAGCTGTGCGGTGTCGCTATCATGGTCGAAGCAGCCACCAAAGCCCACGATGACCAGCACTTCTTCCATCGACATTCACATCTGCGAGAGTTTATCTGCGGCGGGACGGCCGCGGCGATCAACATCATCGTAACCTTCGTCCCAAACAAGATCATGTTTCGTCAGCAGGTAGCGCCGCCCTCCACCGACAGCTAGGACCATTATCGTTCCCACATTCTTCGTAGCTGTACGGCACGTCCACGGTGGATGCATGGAAAAGTATACGTGACGATGGCTGGCCTCGACTGTACCGCGGCGTGCGTCCGCCGTTGATGCAGGCTGCCGTGTCCAAGTCCATCATGTTTGGTCTGTACAACTCGTACCATGCCAAGCTCACCACCACGTTTGGGAACCACATCGGCGGCCTTTCCACGTCGCATTACGCGGCGTTCCTGTCTGGCACGACGGAGGCCGTGTTGACTCCGTTCGAAGTACGTCGACGGCGCTGTCCACCGTTCGGATCTTCATGATGTTGTACACCGACGTAGCGCATCCAAACACTGCTGCAAACCACAAAATACAACACGACGTTCTCCAGTGCGGCGGATGCTGTCGTCCAGGTCACCCGTCGGGGGCCGAGGGAGCTCTACCGCGGTGTCACAGCCATCTTAATCCGCAACGCGCCATCCAACATCATCTTTTTTGGGCTACGCGAACCCGTCCGGGACCTGCTGCCAGAAACCACATCTTCGCATGCCATATTTGCCGCCGATTTCGTGAGTGGCGCCGTCTTGGGGGCATTTCTCAGCACGTTGTTCTTTCCCCTCAACGGTAACACCAACCAGGATGGCTTGCTTGGACGTTTATGTGTGTGCTACTTATCCTGAGATTGTGTGTATTTTATATATATATATTTATTTTTTTTCATACCCGATTATGTATGGTGTATGGGCATGTTGTAGTGGCCAAAACGCGCATGCAAAGCGTGTACGGCACGACCCGACACATGGGCGTAGTCGAAGCCCTGGAACTGACGTACCACGAACGGGGAGGCAGCTGGGTCAAGGTCTACCGAGGGGTTCACATCAACTTTGTGCGGTCGCTCATTACGTGGGGTATCATCAATTCGGCCTACGAGAAACTCATGACGTTGACCGAATAACACCTTAGATTATATATATATATATTGTCGATTTGATACAAATTTGGGGAGGGTAGCAGTGTCGGGGGTCATGAAATTGCATATACTGTATATTGCAAGTTTGGCTGTTTATTGCATGAACACAAAGTGAGCGGATGTATGTGTCGATAAAGCCTAGTGGTATGCTTAACTGGAGCCAAGATATGGGCGTGTACTAGTAAGTGATTATACCCTATGAGAATGCGTACTCTAGTCCACAGTAAGTAGACCTGATGTCTTGACGAACGTGCTTAGTACTAGGACGTACGTAGGATATGACAGAGCCCACTGGGACTTAATAGGACAGTTTTGATGCAGTGTACACTTGGCCCCCGCTACGACAGACATGTGGCATCGCTGCATGTGTGTAAACGTTCGAGTACAGTACTACTGTACACTGTAACACAGAAAAGATCGACAAGAATTGGACTTGGTTGTAGTACACGGAAAGCAACATCCATAAGTGCCACTGTACGCTTTCTCCAGGCAGGGTTTACATACTGTATGCCTACAGCTGGAATTACAGAGGTTTATACGAATACTGGTACACACCTGTGGGCATGCCCTAAGCAGTTGTAACACGTGCCACTACTATTACTAGTCTGTGGTCCAACGGGCGTCATCGTTGGATGTCGTCGACTGTAGCATTATATCCTACACACGTTCGTCGTCGTCGTCGTTGTGATGGTGAAACCGCTTTGAAACGGCAACCGCATTCGCAGGCAGAGGCTTGATGAAACGCAAGGAGCTGCTGGCGGCATGTGAGTCGCTGGTCAAGTCATACGACCCGGCCATCGTCACGGTGGACGCGCACGTGGACGAGGCGCTCAAGGGCTATGCGGACGCCGATCGATTGTTTCTGCACCAAGTCCTGTACGGATGTGTTCGATACAAGGACGTGCTCAAGGTCGTGTTGTCCAACTTTTACCAGGACAATTCGGCCAAGTGCAGCCGCAACGATTACACCAAGTTCCTGATCATGGGGTACCTGGCCCTCTTCCGGCTGGACGAGATCGGCATGGCCGGGTTTCACGGGTTCGTGTCGACGCACAACCCCACGGCGATGCACGTGTTCCTGGCGTATCTTTTCGACGACGCGATCCTCCACGGCCCAGTCAAAGCCGAGTGGTTGCGGCTCTTGGATCAAGAGTTTGTTGAGGTAGGACAGTAGTATGACGTACGTGGCAATGTACGATGACAATGCACAACGAGCGTAGACGCAACTGATTGCGAAACTCGAAAAACATCGCCCCGAAATCGACCAAGTGCTAGGCCATTTGCATGCCAAGGCGTTTGGCATGGCTGCGGCGAGGGAAAGTCTCAAACAGAGCGGGGGGGTCGTCCGGGTCGCCAGCAAACAGCCGACGGTGCCAGTGGCCCCCAATATCACAAAACCCAAGCCAAGGGCAATTCCAGAACCCACACGGATTCCACTTGAAACCAAAGCCCATCCCGTGCCAGACTTGAACAAACTGACCTTGGCCGACATCCAAGACCACCAGAAGCACCGTCGTGACGCCATGAAGGAGCAGGTACGGGCATCCTCCACGACCGCCAATCTTTCTACTGTCCGGTGAGTAGGTATTGAAAAAGTATCAAGAGTCAGTGGCACAGCCATTTCAGCTGGAAGAAACAAGGAGCAACCTCGAAGCCATCAAACAAGAGGTCGAAGCGCAGCGGATGGCCGAAGTGAACCGCAAGTTCAAAGCCAAACCCGTGGGTTTTCATTCAAAGCATCCATTCCCAATGTAGATAGATATGTATTGATGATGACTACCCACTAGGCGCCAACGTTTAGCGACAAGGATGCCCCCGTGAAACTCAACACGGCTGCGATCTTGCGCGAAGACGCACTGTACAAGAAAAAGCAAGAAAAGGAGGCCAAGTTGATCCAAGTACGCATGTATTATTATCTTTATCTTTGGCAGAAATAGTATATTTGATAGATTTATGTGGTGGTATACAACTGTATTAGGCGTACGAGTCCGACTTGCGGGACGCGTCGGAATTCTACCGATGGCAAAGTGACATGATAAAAAAGGACGACGCCGCCCACCGCGCGCAAGTCGAGACCCGGCGCTTGGAAATGGTCCAAGCCCAGCATGAAGCGATTGAAGCCAGGTACATATATATATTTACGAAAGTGATATATACATATATCACTTTCATCAATTTGTACGACGAGCCATGTGTATCGTGTACGAGTGTCATGGGTGCAAAGTTATACTAGTACTAGTACAGTATACTGGTATATATGGAGATGACGTGAACATGGGTGTGGCCAAAAGTGATATGTTACTAATACTACGGTAGTATGATATATACGTATGACGTAATCATGGAAGTTTTAGTGTATATATATATATGGGTCGTAGTCTCACGCACAGGAGGTAGCCTTCGCGCCAAGGTAGAAAATCGTGACGTGGCCAATCAAATGAAGCTCGTGTCCAAAGAGAACGACGAGCGGCGTCGATTGGAAGGTTTGTCCAATCATCTACTATCTCTACATATACAAGTCCACCATAGTCGACGCATATGTGCTGCATTCCTCGCAAATTTATATATATATATATACGACCCAACATTTGCCAAGCCATATACACCACGAGATATGACGGTAGAGAGTTCTCGTCTTGATCATAGAGATGGCCATCGACGATTCGAACCGACAAGGGGCACTGGAGATCAAACTGACGCGAGAAGTCGCGCCCCGGGAGGCCGAAGAGCGCGTCAAGAGCGATAACCACCGGAAACGAGAAGCAGTCAACGCGATGCTGGAGACGGAGCGGGCGCGCAAGGCCGCGCAGGACGCCATCGATCAAGCGCAGCGGGAGGACCTGATCCGACAGATCCGGGCATTGGATCGGGTGCACCGGGAACACGTCGCGGTACAGTAATTCAAATCGAAGACTACGAGGACGATCACCCAACAGTCGTGTATATATGTGGTCATTAGATCTTTGACCCGACCGAGAGTGCAAACTTGGGGCTGTTGGACGAAATGTCGCTGGTCGAGCTGCGTGAACGGCTGCAGCTGCGCAAAGTGGAGGAAGCCGAGCTGGAGGCGCAGCGGCGGGAGCTAATTCTGCAGGAGAAGAAGGAGCGGGAGGCAGATTTGAAGTCGCGAGTGAGCAATATCAGCCGCATTCGACGTACGCGGTTGTTTATGCCGTCATCGTACCATCGTGATACTGTATTGACGTACCTCCGACGGGGGTGCTGCTTTTGCGTGATGAAGGGTTGTAGATGGATTGACGGCTGCGATGTTTTGTATTTCGTCGATTGTGATGGATTTGTGGATGGTTGGAATAAACATTATGGATGGGACGAAATGGATGGTTGTCAAGCATTGGAGAGATGGATGATGGGATGCCTATATGATTTGTAAAATGGATGGTTTAGAATTGGCGGCGTCGGCCAATCGCACGTCCCGAGATCGTCGCAAACAGTTGGAGCAGGACAAGCGCGACCAAGACAAACACATGCGGGATCAAGGTACTACTACTGTACTACTACTATTCGACCCGAATTTGAAGTTGACACGTCTGGAACTGCCCAAAAATCACCACAACCAACGGTAATGACGATATAGGCAATTTGAAGCTGGCCCAAAAGATGGCGGCACAGCGGGCGGACCGAGACGCAGAGTTTCAACGCTTAAAAGAAGAGGGCGAGTTGGTAGCGAACAAGCGCATGTTCCTTGGGGCGGCCAAGAACATGCTGGAAGTGCGGCACTTTATGCAGCAGACGATGGGCGCGGAGAGGCAGGCGTCGAATCGCCAGAACGCCGTGCAAACGGTACCCCCAAGCTGCTGTTGTCTGGGGTTGTGGTTTGAGTCAAACCACACGTGGCACGACGGTAGGAAGCGCGAGTGGAATCCCAGACCAAGCACATGGACACGAAGATTCGACAGACGTATCGACACAAGCAAGCGATGCAGCACGAAGCCTCGATGCGCGAGAACGACGCCGCTTTGGACAAGGCCATGGGCGAGACCAAGCAGCGGCTGCGGCATGACAAGGACATGCGGAAGGCCGTGGTACACCACGAACAGGCTCGGCGGGGCCACGCGGCCGAGATCCTGCAACATCGAAACATGTACGCGACGCAAGTGTCGGCGGCTGACGTGGCGAATGGCCGGACGTTTCGAGCAGCCGCAGCGTCCAATCAAGAGGGCCAGTCGTAGAATGTAACGATAAAACGAGTCGTTTGGAAAACACTTTATACCGGTAGATAGATAGTATGTTCATTGGAATCATCAGGGGGTGGAGGGGTGATAGCGCCGTTGTTGACTTGTACGGAGGTCTGTGTAACGTTATATGTATGTCGTGTTACGAAGACTACTACTGTATACCGGTACTTGCGGCATATTCCAAGTGCTGCTGATACAGTACCACGTCGTAGCGTGAGGATGATAATGGGGTTTCAGTTTTCAATCGAATTGTTGCGAATGGAAGCTGGCGATGAGCTTGACTCTTGTACCAGGTCTTGGCAAGACTTATTGGAGTCTATTTTTTCTGCTTTGTCCACTATTATATGTACTGTATAATAAATAGGTTGCAGTCTGACAAGTGGAGATGTATGTATCACGTGGTTGAAATGTCGTTATTCTAACCAATCAGATGTTACAATTCGCAGGATTGGTCGATGGCAATCATGTTCAAATATAAGGAAGGTTCGTCTTGCATGAGCGAAATGGAACCTGCGCATGGTGCTGCTGGAGATCAAGTGACGAAGAAACAAAAGACTTCAGCGGAAGGCAGCAGCACACCCAAACCAACGATCGAGTGGAAGAAAACGCCTTCATTTCCACCCACAGAGGGCTCGTGCACCGTGTGGCTCCCACGCAAGCAGCGATACTGTTCCCATCACGCGACGTTCGGCTCGACCAAGTGCACGACCCATGCCGCGTTGGACACTCGATCGTCGGCAGTTGTGGCCGAGGCCACGGGTGCGGGCGTTGACGGCGAAGAGCTACCGCCACATGCGGGTAGTATGTCCATTCTCCACGGGTTGTGCCATCGTTCGTTGATGACTGACTGGTACGATATATATAGCCGAGACTGTAGCCACGTCGTCGTCGCGCAAGACCAATTTAGATCGACACTTGAAGCGCATGTTGAATCCGTTCTCGATTCCACCCCTCAAGGCAGCCCCAGTATGGAGCGAGGTTGGGAGTCTCCTTCTTTCCGACGCTGCTTGTCAATATCCTGTTTGTGTCGTGGTGGTAGCTGTTCACTGACCCTTCGTTGCCACTATGCATCGACATTGGATGTTCCAAGGGGTTGTACATCCGCGACTACCGTGATAAGAAGCAGGTCGGTCCGTGCCTCTCCTACCTTTGCCTCTCTCGAAGGCAGTAAACGAACGTTCTAAGAACGTTCTAGCTCACCTCAAACTGGAACTTTGTCGGCGTCGAAATCTTCGAGCCGTACGTGGTGGCGGCCAACGCCGCGACGGCTGCCTCCACCAGTCTCGAGCCCAAGAACCTCGCATATGTTCATGCCAACATCAACAACAGCCTTGAGACCCTCGTCGCAGGTCAAGTAATCGGTCGCGTGAGTTTGCTGTTTCCCGATCCGTGGGGATGTGGGCTCGCAACAGAACACAAGAACAAAAAGCGACGAGTGATGTCACTGTCGTTCGCCAAGGTGCGATTATTTCGAACCACTTTACCTCATCTCACGTTGTAGCGATTGGCGGCGGCAATGCCCATCGACTCGGAGTTCTATTTGGCCAGTGACTACGAAGACCTGGCGCTCGACATTCGGTCGCATCTGCTGGCCACGGGCGCCTTTGATGTGCCTGAAGAAGGACAGTATAAGCCGACCATGACGGCGCCCGCCATGCGACAGAGTTACGAGAACAAGGAAAAAAAGGAGCGGCTCCTGGATGCGTCCAAAGGCGTGGGCAAGATCGCGGCCGAGTCGGGTGCGTGTGTGTTGTCATATTGGTTGTTGATTAGACTATTGGATTGGGTGGAATAGATGCGACAACTTTATGGCTTGCGACCATGCCGCTGGGGGTGCCCACGGAGCGCGATATCATTTGCGAAAACCAATGGCGACCGGTGTATCGCCTTGTACTGACTCGTAACAGCACGTTGTCTTAAGAAAACCCGTGGGAATCGAATGGGCCGTTGGGTTGGCATCTTCATGACAGAGAGATGTGACTAGTTATCTCAGTACTTAGTGAATGAAAATCGAAAGCGTTCATGTTGGATACGTCGTCGTGATTGGGGGTGTATTCGCCTGAACTGTAAGGAAATGTATGGCAAGTTGCCACGTCACATCGCATTGGACTGACTGGTCACTCAACAATCTCACTGAACGTTTTACGACGTACTAGTAGTACTGTACAGTACTGGTATATTACTGGTATACGAGTAAGAATTATCCGGTGACTTTATCCGGCTAACATTTTGTTTTCACTCTGAACTCAAGGATGCGAGCACTAACAGTAAAGGTTGACATAGGTCGCTTATGCGCAATGAGCGCGTGTTATCGCTTCGACTTCATCGTAATCGACGGCCATTAGGTCTATGCATGACTTGGTTGAGTCTGAAGCAGTCGTGGTGGTGGTGGTATGCCGTGGTTGCGGAGACACACGAAAGTCCACGCCCTGTACATGAAAGTTTGGTATCACTTGAAAGATGTATAAACATATAAAATTGCCAATTCAATGCAGAAAATAAAGCTGTTCGGTGTGTTGACATGTTCAGTAATTGTTGCCCGAACAGGGGCACCTGGGCATAAAAATGGTCCGTATTCTTGGTATCTTTGTAATAGTAATTAACTTATTGTCTAACTCGTTACCTGGCCTAATTGGATAAGGCATTCGTCCGCCTACGAAGCGGGAGATGTCGTGGACTTCTCTGTTTGAACCAACTGGTCGGCCCCACATAATTGCAGCACGCGTAAGTGTTGTGCTCTTCTGCTTTTGTCATGGTCTAGGATAGTGGATGGCCTTGGTGGCCAGTGTACGAGCCCTTCGTGGTAGCTGGGGATAAAGTTGAGAAAATCTGCAAGAACTTTCGGTTCATCCAACGCCAGTTTACCGTACGCCCCGAAAAATTGCACGAGTAAAACGTGGTTTCGGACTAGCTGGGTTTTTATACGTTTTGAACGATTTACTGTTAAACCTGTCTAAACCTCCACGTCTTTTTGATTCAACGTGTTGCCTAAACGATTCGCAAACTGGTTTTTCCATGCGACGGTTGAACGATATATGTCATTTTTAATCGACTCAGGTGATCATGCCTGCTACCTCGGCCGCCGCCGCCACAGTCGTGACCAGCCCTGAACTGATGCGATGCATCTTCGCACATCAATGCGGCGTCTATGAAGACATCCTACCTTTGACCAAACTTTTACCCCTCCATCTGTCGAACCGATCACTGTACTTCCTCATGATCGGCAACTACCCTGTGTTCCGACACCACCTCGACCACTTCGCGCGTGGGTTTACGCCTTGGTTGAAGGTCCACGGCACGTCCAGCCTCCCTCGGCTATTCACATGCGTCATCTCGATGCCATTCACGGTGGAGCTGTTTTCTGCATGCGTTGGCCACCTGGACATTGTCGACTTCTTGATAGACCATGACTACGTGGATCCATCGATTCCGCTGATGGACTTAGCAGCATGGGCTGGTCAATTGGCAGTCATGACACACCTTTTGGCCCGGAAACCTCGCGATGAAACCTCCAAGCACCACACACTCACGCCCACAACCCTCGACTGGGCGGCGTGCAATGGGCAGTTGAATGTTGTGCAATATTTCACAAAGACGATGATGGCGCCTTGTACGACTGACGCCATGGACGGCGCTGCGCGATGTGGCCATTTGGACGTGGTGCAATATTTGCATGCGAATCGACACGAGGGATGTACGACCGACGCAATGGATCGCGCGGCGTGCTATGGATTTCTAGATGTCGTCCAATTCCTACATGTGCATCGACAGGAAGGATGCACCCACCGCGCGATGGACGCCGCCGCGACCGGTGGACATTTGGAGATTGTACAATTTCTCAACGAACGGCGAGACGAAGGCGCGTCGTCCGACGCCATGGACGGCGCGATTCTCAATGGGCATTTGAACGTTGTGAAGTACTTGGTGGACCACAGCAGCGTTTCCACGTCATCGGTCGACGTGCTCCACGCGGCTCTGGCCCTGGGCGACCAACCCATGACGGCGTTTTTGATGAACCGATTTTGTCTGGAAGGGGACTTCTGGTCGGACGAGGATAACCACCACAATGACGTCGTCGACTACGGCATAATCACAGGATTCTAACACGAAATACTCGACTTCAACTTCAAAAGAACCTGAATGAAGTGATAAGGAGTACCATATTATAATGCTAAGCTTAGTACTGTACGTGATTACAGTACGGTACTACGTAGTACACATAACGTACATTGCCATGCATGTATACACTGTAACGTAAAGTGCCAATTAATAGCGTAATTAATGACGTATAAAACTAAGCCAATCACTGAGCCCCAAATTGGTAATGCACCAATCACAGATCAAACCTCTGAATATGTATACTTGTAGCCGTAGGTTAAAATATATGCATGGCGAAAATGCTCAAGTTGGAGGTTTGATTGTCATTCTTAGTGTCCAAGGACTGGCTAACGTCAAGCGTACGAATACAACCTTGCCTGAACTACTGTACTGTTTGGTGGCTTAACGTTATGCATGGGAAAGGTGTACCCATCTACGACTAACGTTAAGGCAAAAATGGTTCCTTATACCAACAGCCACGCGTTAATGGTACAGTATGGCGTTAACGTTAGTAGGACCAGGAGCCACGATGGGGTTAGCTTGGGGGCGTTGATGAAGGCTGCCTCTCCTCCATCTCTCCACCATAAGCTTAGTGCAACTCGCATTCCTCTCACCTCCATTCGCCATACCGTACTCGTCGAACTCGCCGTGCCTCACTCATGGGAATAGGATAAAAACGTGTGGCCATTTGACTTTTTACTGGTGGTCATATCGAAAATGTCATGTGTTGTAGTTTTGGTCGTCGTGGTTAAACTGTGGAAATTACTGTTAACGAGAATTGCTTGGGCATATCTACCGGTAGCCTTATAAACGTATCGAGATCGTAAGCTCAACGTCACACGCAAACCATAACGTCAGTCGTAGGTTCATGACGTTGACGGAAGTGATTGCCAAGTATCAAAACGAGTACACAGGACACGAGCCTTTTGATCCTCAGGATGTGAACGCCACGATTCGACCCTGAGGTGGCAACTTCAGTCGAACTGTATGGTATGACCAGCACTACAGCTCACAAAGTACACTCTAACACTTACAATACCTTCGCAAAGATATAGGACCAACGGCTTGTTTCACGTTAGCTAAAATGGAGTGATATTACTCTTACTGGGCTTCTCGACTACTGGTACAGAAGCAACAATCCAGTGATGGCCACTAAGTAAAACTCCACCACACCATTTAACCACGAGTGAAGCCCCACGTCTAACTCTACCTGAAAATCCACGAGCAAAACCCCAAAACACCACTAGTGAAAAACTGCCTCCCCCTCACTCATATACATCCAAGTAGTGTACAGTGCTATTAAAATAGCACCTACATATTTCGAAGTAAAAATTAACATGAAATCTTGTCCAGCAATTCATAATGTAATCGACCAAATTCTCGCTTGTGTACTACCAGTAGTATGTTGCCACTTGCATCGTCCAAGCCACTGTCTAGGATGATGGTTGACATCATGTTGGCAACAGGACAACTTCGTCCAGGTGTCGATTAGGTCCAGCCCCCAACAAGCACCTTGTCAACATACAGTCTTGGTAAGTACTTGTAAAACACACCACCACTTTCGGTAGTAGTACTAGTAGTATATACTAGATACTGTACCGTGTCGTCTTTGTTTCGTGAACCACCAAGTAACAGTAGATACGTAGTACTTTAGTTTGTGTGTTGGTTGATGTTATATAAGGGTCTATTTCTTGGCCAGCAGCGCGAGCTTCTTGTCTTCGAGGGCTTTGACCTTGTCCGACTTTTTGCCGATCCCGTGCTGCATGCGTCCATATAATCGTTTCGCCTTTTTGTTCATCATATTCACGGCCATGTCGTGGAGCTCTTCGTCCTCGGCTTCGCGCTTGGCCTTCTTCGAGGGCTTGCCTTCAACCGCCGCCGCGGGCCGCTTCTTGGTCGCCACATCCTCGTCGTCGTCGTCGTCGTCGTCGTTGTCGATGGTAGCCGCCACTCCCCCGTCGGCTTCGGCCTTCAAGCCCTGGACATACGCGTCCTCTTCATCTTCACTCTCCGCTTCCTCTTCTTCATCGACGTCGATCTCTTCGCCCCCCGCCACATCCAACGCGCTCTTGAGCTTGTCCAGTTGCTTGCGGTAGTCTGGGACGTACCCCTCTGCGACATCGTCCACAAACGGTGACAAATGCGGCGGCAGGGCCGCCCCCGGGACGTACTTTGTCAGAGGCAGCAGCGTTTGGTTGTTGATCGAGTCAAACACCCACTGCGGCTGCACATACTCGCGTGTAAAATACCGGTGGCCTTGCTGCGGGCGATCCATCACATGGTGAGTGATGAGCTCGCTCTTCTCCGAGTACGGCGACCCGACGCCATCCCACCCGACGACCCCTCCCTGGGCTCGAATGACAAACTCGAGGCACGCTTTGGGCACTTCACGAGACAGAAAGAAGCGCAACCCGGTCAGTAGCTTGGTCGAGTTGTCGTCAGAGTCTGCGCTGTCGCCCACAAAGTCCTTGGTCAAAGCCGAAAACGCCCCAGTCAACGACTCTGTCAGTTGGCCATATGTGCTTGCTTCTTCATCATGGGCTTCTTCGTCGTTGTCGCCAGCTTGCACTTGCAACGATTGGATCCGCGCCTCCGAGTCTTGTTGTTGCTGGGCGACCGCGGCCGCTTCGTTGTCCGTCGTGTCGGCGGCGGTTGCGTCGCCCTCGTTGGAAGCTGGACTTGTTGTGTCATCAACTACCTTCTTTTCCAACTTTAACGCAGCCAACTGGACGCCAGCAGCGTCCAATTGCAAGTCGATTTTGGGCGGGTACGCCACGCCGAGCTCCGTGTACAGTTGAAAGTGCACAAACTTGAGCAGTACTTGGTAAAATTCCAAAAACGTGAGCATCACGCGCAAGTCCACGTGTTTGTCCATCGTAGGTGTGAACGTATGGGGCACGAGCCACGTGATTGTGTGGCCTTTGATCTCGGCTTGGTAGTACAACCCCTTGATGCTTACAAACACTTTGGTCAAGGTTTGGCTCGCGGCAATGTAATTTTGCCACTCGCGGACCAACTTGAGGCAGTCGGTGGTCATCTTGCTCTGGATACCCTTCACGGAGGGCATGACTGCAAACAAATGCACGAGACACAACGCATCGTCCAAGTCGCCCAGCGCGTCCTGGAAGCGAGGGTACCGCTCCTTGACGATGTGATCCAGAGGGTACGTGGGCTTGCTTTCGTTGATGCGGCGGGCGTCGGAGATTTCCTTGCGGCCTAGCGCCTTCTTGATCTTCTTCATGAACGTCTTCATGTCACGGAACTTGTTCAAGATCGGTTCGTGTGCCAAGTGCATGACGTCCTTGATGTAGTAGTACGTTGTGGCCTTGCCGCTGGCCTTCTTTTTCGGGTCGCGCGGGTAGATGCCCTTGAGAATGCACAGCCGGCGGAAGTCCTTGAGCGTGATCTGCAGCTTCTTGATGGCCTGGCTGCGTGTGATGTAGTTGGCCACGATGCCCTTCATGCCCTTCTTCTGCTCCTTGCCGAGCTTGACCAGGCGGCGCTTGGACCCATGCAAGTCGGTCTGCTTGGTTTTGATGCTCTTTAGCTTCTTCTTGCCCTTGACGCGCTTCGTGCCCATGCTGGTCGTGTGCGATCGATGGATTCCAAAACTGACGAGATGACCAACCAAAGCTGTAAACCACCAATGAAACCGTTTCGACCAATCACAACGCGACTTGAGCCGTCCACGCACCAACCAATCGTCGCCGTGGTTGCCACGACCAATCACACGACCATATATTCCAGGATATCATGTCATTGTATTGTATACAAGGAGTTGACTATGGCTTCTTGAGAGCATTCCCAGTCTTATACACTATGAACAACGTGAACTGCCACTAGATCATGCGCTATATCAAATGCAATATTGATATTCACCTTAGTCCAATATGAAAATGAGTTCACGCTGGGGTTCAAACCTCTACTAGTTTTGAAGACCTGATCCAATACCCTCGTCGTAGAATTCTAATCTTGTTCTTTGTATACGTCATCAACATGATATCATAAATGGTCTTTGAACAAGACGACCAACTTTAGCTGGTCATGCATCTTGAACGGGTTGAACATTTACTGCGTTTGAGTATGGGAAAAGAGCCGTCAGTCTATCCTGCGCAATGGTTGGCTCGAATTCGAGGTTCGTCTTTTTGACCAATGGCATCGCCGCAAGCAGTTGAAAGATCATCGCACATTGAAGATGGACGACCTCGCCGCGACCGCCACTGCTGTCGCCGACCAAGATGAAGGATCTAGTGGACTTCTATCCAAAGAGCTCATGGAAGAGCTCGGTGGAGACGAAGGTGAACTGCTGACCGTGCGGAAGAAGAAGGTCAAAGGCCAAGCCAAAGCCCCCAGTGCCGCGGTGATCCAAGCCGCCACGAAGCTAAGCAAGACCAAACGCAAGAAGTTGGTGCAGCTCGAAGCTCGCAAGGCGAAAGAAGCCCGTCGTGACGAAGTCCTGCAGTCGCTCGAGGCTCAAAAGCTGCCCCAAGCCCATCTGAATCTCATGTACTCCACCGCCAGGCTTGGTCACAAGGAGACGTTGAAAGAACGGTACCACACAAGTTGATTCGATGCAATATCAAGTGCTCAAGGCATGGCTAAATGTAGGTTGAAGCGGTCTGTGAACCAAGAGAAGGCGGGGCTGACACTCACCGCGTCTGCTCGAGAAGAACTGTACCCTGAACTTCGGCAACCCAAAGCAACATCCGAGGCCGCCGCCGGTGGTGTTGCTGCTGCTAGTTCTGAAGACGATTCCATGGGCATCGCCCTAGCCAATCCCATCTTGACGACATCCCCAGATCCCATTGAGATTGAAAAGACGCCAACACAACCGACTCAAGGCGATTCCAAGGCGAAGAAATCGAGAAAGAAAAAGTCAGTTTTGACTACCCCGGCGTCGGTCACTCCAGCTAAAGCCATTGCAACTCCGTCGACTCCTCTGTCTTGTACTGCAGCCGCTCCGTCGACTTCTGCCAACGATGGCCCATCAGCACCACCACCAGCAACAGCAGCACCCTCCACCCTGTCACATGTCGACAACAACGAAGCTACGTCCGAGTCGGCCATGATGGTCAAACTATTAGCACTTCGAGCGAAAAATGAAGCGAAGCGATTGCTCAAGGCCCAAGGCGGCGGCCCCGCCCCGGCAGCCGCCGCCGACAAGTACGAACACCTGCCCAAATACACGCCCAAACCTGTCCCCCTCAACAAAACGCACGAAATGATCGCGCTGTCCAAGCTCGTGGCGCCGTTGCAACTGCAGCGAAAGGTGACCGTGACTCGCGTCGAAGCGATTCAGCTGGGCCGGATGCAGCTGCCAGTGTGCAATGCTGAGCAAGAGATCATGGAAGCCATCGAATCGAACTCGGTGGTGATTCTGTGTGGCGAAACTGGCAGTGGCAAGACCACCCAAGTGCCGCAGTTCTTGTATGAAGCCGGGTACGGCACCGATGGCATGCATCCAGGTAATAATATGTTTCACTTTTGTCCACGGTGATCTCGAGTCCTTGTCGGTTATGCAAATGACGGGAATATATATATATATATATATATATTGATCCATTATGCATTTTTATGAGTGTATGGATGATCGATTGTCGCTTGGACGAGATATATTTTGGAACGCATGCATGTTGATATTTGGAGCCTTTACTGATGGATTTCCATTGGTCCGTCTGACAGTTTTCTTGATTCTGATTGGCTAGATGATTTGTTTCTACGTTGTTTTCGACCGAATATTGTCCAATCGGTTCGACTTTGGACTTTCACGTAGAATGCATCGAGTATGGATGTGGTCATTGTATATAAGAATGTACTAGCCAATCAAATTGCACGTTTTTGAGAAATTTCAACCAATCATCGATCAGAAGAGAGATTCACCCGGCCAAACAACCCCATATTTATTTACATGTGTATGTATATATGCTACGTACCATACATCGTACAACCTTCAAATATGACGCAAATCGCGTCTGCCATGTCCGAAATTAACCGAAAGTACAATACAGTATACTACCCATCCAAAACGCTTCTGAATAATCACAGGTTGATTCATGCGAATGATGGTACCTAAATTAGGCATGATTGGGGTAACACAGCCGCGTCGGGTGGCGGCAGTGAGCACCGCCCAGCGGGTGGCCACGGAGCTCAACGTTCCGTTTGGGAAGCGGGGGTCGGTGGGGTACCAGATCCGATATGACAACGACCACGTCGGCGACAGCACCCGCATAAAGTTTATGACGGATGGGATCCTTCTCAAGGAAATCCAGCAAGACTTTTTGCTTAAAAAGTATGTTTCTATATATATAAGTATATATATTTTGTATATATAAATACTGTTAATTATGTGTGTGCATGGATGACATTGTTTGGACGAAGCCACCAAGTCTCTACATCACACATATATATATATATATGTATATAATTATGACTTTTATTGATCACGACTACTACTAACTACTGTACTCTCCATAACTCAAATTGGACAGATAGAACTAATATATTGTTTTGAACATGATTCTTATAACGACGCATGTTTGTTTACCTTGCATTTGACTCAAGTCATATATATATATAATAGTTACTCTTATTTGGTGTATGATAGATACCCGATCGTTCACGTCGATGAATCAATATGAAACGAATTGAATATGTTGAACATGATTATTTCAATGCATGTTTACCTTGCACTTGATTAACTGCTCTAAAGTCATATATATATATATTTATATTTGGTGTGATATAGATACTCGATCATTCTCCTCGACGAAGCGCACGAACGCAATGTAAACACGGACATATTGATCGGCCTGCTGTCCCGCGTCGCGCCATTCCGAGCGCAAATGGCGATCGAAGAAAAAGAGCACTTCGAGTCGCTGTCCGCGGCCGAGAAGGCGGCGGCCCCCGCGCCGATTCAACCGTTGAAGTTGGTATGTTGTAGATCTTACTAGTAGTAGTAATACTACTAGTAGTACTAGCCTTGATTTTCGGGGGTTTCGTGTGTCGTTTACTCTTGGTGGTGTCAAAGGAGTTTGGTTTTTGCGCGATCAATGAAATCGTGCATGATATTATTTATTTCTCGTTTTATTTGTTTAGGCTAGTAGTAGTAGTAGTCGTTGGATGTTCGTAATAGTAGGTCTACATGCATGACTAGATGGCATATCTTATTCTTTTTCGTGCTGTGCATATATATATATGACGATAATGGTCGATACGATGGGGCATATGTCACTCCAGTTTGGAATGACACTAAAAACAATGGATTGTTCACTTGGCTTTGGTTGTGCCCATGTAGAGCGATTTAACGTATAATGCACATACTTGACTATATATATATATAGAATCAAATATGTGCATTATACGTTAATATATATATGTATTTATGGTGGTGTGGAATAGGTAATCATGTCGGCAACGTTGCGCGTGGAGGACTTTACAGAGAACAAGACGCTGTTCCCGTCGCCGCCGCCTGTGATCAAGGTCGAGGCGCGGCAGTACCCTGTCACAGTTCACTTTAACAAGCACACTGAGATGAACGACTACGTGCAAGCTGCGTACCAAAAGGTAAATACCCCTCAAACTTTATAAAATACATCATATGTGACTAGGTGGTGAAAATCCATCGCAAGCTGCCAGAAGGCGCGATTCTCGTGTTTTTAACTGGCCAGCGCGAGATTCTGCAGCTCGTGCGCCAGCTGAGGCGGAATTTGGGCTCTGGAAAGAAAAAAAATAAAGCCCCAGCGACCAACTCGCGGAATCGAATGCAAGACGAGGCATGGTACATCCGAGAACACGATGATGATGACGATCAAGCCGACTTGGATGACGCCGATGTGTACGGAGAAGAGACTGGTGACGACAGTGGTGACGACAGCGGTGACGAAGAAGAAGGGGATGAAGAAGGGGATGAAGAAGGGGAAGACTTGTTTCCATATGTGCATGTGTTGCCGCTTTATTCTATGCTCGCCAACGACGAACAGATGAAGGTCATAACGTGGGATATATATACATATATAAATGTATTCATTGTATGGGAACTCAGTCCAGTGTATCACTATATATATATGTATGCTTGACTATATTTTTATATAAATATATTCATTGTATTGGAACCCTGTCTGTCAGTATATATATGTATATTGTGTTGGAATTCTATCCAGTATATATATAATATATATTCATTATGTTGTAACTTTGCCCTGTACATATATATATATATATATTATACACATATAATCGACCATTCTGCATTATTTTTATGCGTGTTGGTGTAACGCCGAACCCCCGTAGGTCTTTGAAGCCCCGCCGGCCAAGCATCGTCTGGTGATTGTGGCGACCAACGTGGCGGAGACGTCGCTGACGCTTCCTGGGGTGCGCTACGTCGTGGATGCTGGCCGGACCAAGGAGCGCGTACGTCCTCCCTAAATATATATATATAATATTTTTGGTCTCGTATTTTATTGTTTTGTGTTTTTTCATAGGTGTTTGACCTGAAGAGCGGGATTTCGCAGTTTGAAATCCAATGGATCAGCAAAGCCAGCGCCGACCAGCGCGCGGGCCGAGCGGGGCGGACAGGTCCTGGCCACTGCTACCGCCTCTACTCATCTGCTGTGTACGACAACGAGTTTCAAAAGTTCTCCCCGCCGCAGGTACGCTCGAAAATCAGTATATATATATATAATATATATAATGAAAATCCACACTATGCACACGGATGTGGATGAAGGACAATCTGTATGACGACTGCTATGAAGGTGGAAATATAAACTAATGGATGGTTGGGGTTGCATTATAATATATATATAAGGGTGCGTCTGGTAACTTTTCAAAAATATTATTCCATTTTTTGGCAAAATATGGATAAACGAAAAATGCCATTTTCAAAAAGGAGGTAAAAGGTCGTCCAATATTTTGTACGATGGCGTTTTGGACCTCCTCAAAAAGTATAAATCCCACTCGGACTTATTGGATTTGGATCTCTTCTAGCAAAATAAGTTTCAAATTGATCACGTTTGTTGAATTGGGCCCCAAAATGGCGTTTTGGGCCGGAATATTATAATATTTCAGGTTGTCAGACGGGCCCTAAAGTTTGATGCATGTATCTATATCTATCGATCTATCTATCCATATTGTATATCATATAAATATGTAAATATTAATATAAAGTATGGAATACTATTTTGAAACATTTGTAGATTCTTTGCCAACCCATCGAAGACGTGGTGCTGCAGATGAAAGCGATGGGTATTGAAAATATCCTGCAGTTCCCCTTCCCAACGCCCCCAGAAGAGTTGGCGCTGCACACGGCCGTGACCACGCTGCTGCATTTGGGCGCCCTCCATCGAACTACCAACACGATTACTGGTAAAATATATATATATATATATATATATCGTTTTTTATAACTATCCATGTATACGAAAAAAAATATTTATTTTTACGATATGCAGTCAATAGACGCATCTATCTTGTTTCATGGAAATGACAAACATTTGGTCCTTGTTGTATAACTTTCATCAATCATCTTAGGTTTGGGCAAGACGTTGGCGGGGTTTCCCGTGGCTCCGAGGTAATCTACATATATAAATATATATAAATTCTCTTGTGCGGATATATATATATATATATATATAATAAATCTACAATGTCACAGGTTTGCCAAGATGCTGCTGCTAGCGCAACAAGTAGGGTGTTTGGAGTATGCCATTGCGGTCGTGGCCAGCTTGACCGGGCAAAGCCCGTTCATTTTGGAACGCGAACGAAAGGAGGCGGAATCGTATCGAAAGGAAGCCAACGACGAAGACAAGCTGCCGTCGATCGACGCCGAATCTTCCGAGCCCCAGAAGAACGAGATGACTCAAGTAGATAATGCATGGACGGAAGAGCTCAAGGAAGCCGAGGCCATGCAGCGCCATGCGCAATGGATGGACGACGACAGCGACGTGCTGAGTATGCTGCGGGCGGCCGGCGCGTACGCCTATAGTGGCGGGTCCAGTGTCTTTTGTACAGAAAACCACTTGCACGAAAAGGTATATATGTATGTATGTAGCCTTCGTGTGTTGGAATTGTATATATATATATATATATATAATATATATACAAGTCATATATATATATATATACAACTCATATATATATATACAACTCATATATATACTGTATATACAACTCATATATATATATATACAATTCATATATATATATATTTGTTTTAGGATGTGGGTTTGAGTTTTTTTATTTTTCATAGATGGGGAGTGCAACCCCTCAATCGATTATCTTCTTCGTCTTTTTTAAAATATAATAGGATTTAATACCGTTTTACAGGTGATGGAGCAAATGCTAAAGTTGCGAAGTCAACTGACGAATATTGTCAACAAACTCACTGTGGGTGGACATGCCGCCGTGACGCTGCGCCCGAATATGCCGCCGCCATCCGACCATGATCAGGACATGCTGCGTCAGATCCTGGCGGCGGGTGTGACGACATTAACTTGGTTTGTGAAATATTACAACTAACGAGTTGCCTGGGTAGGTTTCCTCGACCAAGTGGCCCGTCGGGTGCCGGCAGGTTTGTAGAGATTTAATTATTTTTAAATATATTTATATATATTGTGGGTTGTAGGCACAATCACTAGTGGCACCAAGATCGAACGGAATTGCGCCTACATGTCGTGCAATGGGATTGTGACGGAACCGCTGTACATCCACCCGCACTCGCATTTGTTTACGACCAACCCCAGCAAAGTAAATTGAATCCCTATTTTTGGTTTTTAGGGGAATGAATTATAACGTCATTATCGCTGTTTGTAGTTGCCCCAATACGTCGTGTACAGCAACATCGTGCGCACATCCAGGTACGGATCAGAATCCTTTGTCTGATTCCGAGAATAGTCTGATACGTGGCGTTCTGATTCGGATGATTTTGGATTTGCGACTGTTTTCCCTCAACTTGCATGAACGCTTGGTTCAATATCTGGCAGGACGACAACCAATAAAAAAACCATTATTTTATTTTTACAATATTTTAAATAACCACTTACTTGAGTTTTATATATATATATATATATATATATAAATCGTAGTCATTGAATATCAACTAGTTTGTCCTTGTCGGCTATAGTTTTGGCGCTTTCATCACATATGGATATCCCATGTCTACTTGTGAAAAACTTGATTGTTTGAACGATTCATTATACTAACTCATAAACGCATAGTCCACTCATTTTGTTGTTTCGTATCACCTTCATTTTATATTCTATTCGTATATATTGACAAAACAATCTAAACCATATACTATATATATATATCCTATTATGCACAACGAGGTAGAGCGTACATGAAGACTGTGACTGCGATCGAGCCGGACTGGCTCCATGCTGTGGCCGCCGACTCGCCGTTGTGCGACACGTCCGAGCCTCTGGACGCGCCCCCGCCCAAATATAACGCCGCATTGGACAGGGTCGAGTGTTATGTCAAGCCCACGTACGGCAGCTACAAGTGGGAACTCCCGGCAGTGTTGGTATGTACTTAGTAGTAGTCGATGTTCCACCTCTGAAAATTTATATTTTTAGGTGGAATACCCCGCCGGGCCAGTGAAATTTCGCTGGTTTGGTCGATTTTTGCTCGACGGGCTCGTAGTGTCGGCTTTAAAGCCTCTGTTGGCCACCAAATTGCGTGAACCGAGCGTGTCGTTGATCAAAAAAAAATTCGACGCGAAAATTCAACTGCTGGTGTCGGCCCTCGAACGGTATGATAAGATTTATTAAAAGCTTTAATTATTCAAACAAAATATAGAATGTGTGTGTGTGTTTTGGTTGATTTTTGATGGTTTTGACGAATATTAATTGTCACAGGTCCAACGTCAGCTCGCGACGAGCGTTGGTGGCGCAGTGGCAGTGCAACCCTCAGTTTTTATGCGAACAAGTGCTGAACTGGGTGCAAGACAACCACAAGGCTGCACTCAAACAGCACTGGAACGCCCTCGTGATGCGCCAAGTGCAGGCGCTGTAGATAGACGAGTACTACGAGTGCTTGGATGGACATGTTGCTGACCTCTCCACGCCCGACTGAACAATCGACTTTCTCGGATATAACAACCCCGTTAGTGTCATGTCCAGCCGATTGGTATTATACCTATATTTGCCACTTGGCGTCCAAACTATATATGCTGTAGTTGGTTATGATCATCACTCAAAAAGAAAAATAGTACTAGTGATACTGAAATACTACTAAGCATACTGTAAACCACCGAATCGACCTAATCCTGTACTGTTAATAGTAGTAGTACATAAGTACAGGTCATTCATTCCCAACTTGCCTTGATATCAGTCCATTGCGACTCCTTTCGACACACTCCATCATATACTGACTGTATCCCACAACCACAGAAGCATATATACAGCACAAATGTCATTCTTCTTCTTCTTCCTCGTCTTCTTCTTCTTCTTCCTCGTCGTCTTCATCAAACACAAGCTGCTCATTCCGTTGGAACGAAGTCGATTTGGACAATCGCCGCTGTGTCGTCATCACGTGCTTGAGGGGGCTGCTGTCAAACAGTTTTTTCCACTTGGCTACTTGGTCCTGCGATGCACTCAGCGACGTCGAAAAGTGCGTCACGAGGCGCTGGAGTTCCTTGTTTTGACTCAGTACCCGTTGCATTTCCTACGGTACTTTCTGAATTAATATATATATATATATATATATATATATACCACGTCGCCCATGCCCCGTTGCTTGACGTGGCAGTCCAAAGCGTTCTTGAACTCGTTCATTTCGTCCATGTATCGCTTGACGTCGGCTTTGGCTTCGGCCAAATCGATCTGCAATTGCGTGCGTTCGATCAAGTGGGCTTCGAGGTCACCCACGCTTTGTCCATGCTAAACAAACCAAATCAGTACATTCCACATACTAGCTGATATATCTATTGTCAAATCGATTCGAAACTGGAGCCCCTCCGCATAATCGATTGTCTTAAGAGAATCGATTAAACAACCGGCTAAGCCAATCAAATATCAATGTCATGTCGAGGTTCTGCCAATCCAAATGTTTGACCCCTCCGCATTATTGGGTAAAACCACATATATACTAATCGTTGTATAGTATATAGTGTATACAAGCTTAAATGCGATCAAATAGTTTTTGGCGAAATGACTCACAAGTTCAAATTTGGGTGAAATGCACAATATATATATATATATACATTAGATTCCATCGCCATATACTACTGAATATATATATATAATCAAAATATTCGATACCTTGAGCAAGCGCCGCAATTCTTTCGACAAGTCTGTGGTTTTGGCTTTTAGAGCATTGCGTTCTTCGACGAGTGTCATGTACAGTGCCTGCTGGGCCGCCAACTCTGCCCGCACCTACAAAGAATAAACTCACCATTTGAATCGTCTTCACAGGGACATATATATATATATGGGCATACTGTGCGGCAATCCTCGTCCAAGGCAGCCCACTTGGCGTCAACTTCATGGTCGTGGCTTCGCAAAGCAGCCAGCTGAGCTTCCAGCTCTTGGTTGGTCTGTCGGAGGTCAGACAGGGATCGTTCCATCTGCTGTGCGTTTGCTTCCACCTTCGTGTCATTGTTAATATATATATATATATTATGAATTTGCTACAAAATTCCCAATTCTTTGTGCGATTCCGCAGAAAGCACGACGTCAAAAGAGAAAATGATGTAGCCAATCAGCAACAAGCATATTTTCAGATTGACCAATGGGAGCGATTCCTGATCGGTTACGTCCGCGTGAGATTCGATATGGCACGGGGTCCAGAAATTCATACCAAATCCATAATATATATATATATTTCCAATATATATATATATATATTGGTCATGTTTCCGTACTTGTTTGGTTCGTGCGATGGCGGCGTGGGCGACTTGGAGCTCCCCCCGCAACGTATCGACGGTCGCTTGGAGGAGTTTGTGGGCCGCGGCTTGGTCCTCCAGCTTGCGCTCGCGGACTTCGACGGCGACCGCCATAAAGTTGCGCTCGTTTTGAGTCGCTTTTAGCAGGAGCGCTTGCGACGCCAGTTGTTTCTACCTCCACGTTACACAACCAACATATATAACACTATATTCCAATCCGTTTCAAGTTGGAAAATGTATTTGGTCTAGGTAGGTAGGTTAGAAAATGTCCTAGCCAATCATAAAACATCACAAATGATAATTTCAGCCAATCATCGAAGAGTTTTTTAATTGTGTTGTATACTACATACATTCAACATAATGTAACACTCCAATCGATACTATACCAACTCCACGATTTCAGCAAAAAGGACAATATAATATATAGATAACATGCTCAACATACCTTTAGGATGGCCACGTCGTCCGCCGCCGCCGCCGTTTCTGTCATTGTCTGCACAGGAGGTGATTTCCCATCCCCAACAAGAGCTACCCCTCGAACGTCTTCGCTCAACGATGGACAGTCCCCGTCAGTCTTGTCGCTAACAAGCAAGCTGACGGCTGGAGCGGTGAGCCTATCAAACAATCGCATTCCATCCATCAGATTCCACGTTGAGATAGATTAGCCACCACATTTGCTCCAACTGGACCATACACGTAGTATTAGCTAGCCATGCTTACTTTGCCTTGTCCACGACCTCGCCAAAGTAATTGGCTTCAACGTCGCGGGCACTCGCGTCGACGTCGGCGCTCAATCGGTTGGCTCGAAATGTCCGCACCGTCGATGCGATGATGTCTCTTGTGGACGCACTTTGCGCCGTGAGATGCAGTGTGGCCAGCGTGGCTTGGTGAATGGTCGGATTTAGCCCCGTGTCACATGTGCCGACGGCGTCCCCCAACGGTCGGAAGCGCAGAATGAACCGCGTCGGGTCCTCTGGGTCCAGGTACACGTGCAAGTGGCCATCGTATGGCGCATCCACGACCGTGTTGAAGTCGTCTTCTGAGATTTGAATCACCACCACATGCGTCGAGTTCACTTTGAGTTGAAAACTAGAAGAACACAATAATTATATAGATATACAATCAAAACACACACAAATAGTATATTACAACCATCTGGTCCATATATTTAGAATATATATATGTAGTCGTACCTGACAAGCTCGGAACTGGCCAACGTGGCCTAATAAAGCACCAACCGCCTCGTCAGCAGCCCATCCAAACCATATCGAGAATAATTTCTTACCGAAAACAACGCCGAACCAGCTTCCACCATCATGCGCGTCGTGTCTTCCACCGACGGATCTAGCCAACATCATGACAGTTATCCGGATGTGACAGAGTCACACAGATAGTCAGTCGCATACCAATGACAAGTGGATGGGTCAACTCGATGAGTTTCACGGGGGATGACACCCCCAGACGACTGACGTGGCATGACAGGCCGACGGTGACGCCGACGTCGTCGATCGACGGCATGTACGTTCGTTGGGTAGCTCCTATGACAATCCCCATAAGAAATGCCTGAAACATAAATGTGTGCTTGTACCTTGAAGCAGCAGCCAGTGCCGATGGTTGGGGTGTACCACGCGGTACCATTGGCAGTGCACTTGGCCGTCTTGGACGCCCATGGGTTTGCTGGCCGAGACGAGATGGAGCCCAGACGTGTGGAAGGGATTGCCAGGTTCGCGAAATGCGATCGTAGCCCCCGCGAGCCACGGCGTCCACTCGTCGTCTACACGATCGACATGAGGAACGTTCTTGGGATCGAAAGAAGAACGTTCGTGGAACATTCTCTTGACAGCAACACACCAATGCACCTGGGTCGTTGATGTTGTGGTAGGTGGCGGATGGACTTTTGCCGCCGATAAACTTGAACAAGTTGGAGCTGGACGCAACGACCTTGTCCAACGTGATCGAGTCTTGCCAGTGCTTGAACTTTTGTTGGAATTTATCCTACCGCCCACGAGAATATATATATGTTAGGGACAAAAGGGGAAAACATCCCATTAGATATTACGTTGGCAGTGCCAGGGGGGGGTGTCACGGGCTGCGGCTGTTGATGTTGGGGGGCTGGAGGCGTGGCGGCCCATCCCACGGACGAGATTGGGATTGTTCCCAATGTATGTGGGGAAGATGGAGACGGAGATGTGGGCGTTGAGGTGCTGGTGGTGGTGGTGGTGGGGATGGCGATGAGATCTCGTGGGGAATGGGGGATTGTTCCCTTGGGCATTTCCGCAGCTGTCAACGACGATCGCTTTGGTCGCATGTCGAGGATTTGTCCAAATTTGCCCCATCGTCCGCCGCCGCTTCCACTGGGATGCACAGGGAAAAATCCCCACGTGAGACTACAACCATCCAACACCGATTGTACGAGTACTTGGTGGGGGTGGGGGGCTGCGCTGGATCCGATGGAGGAAGCACTTGCTCGCTGCCACGATGAGGCACGGGGGCACTGGGTGACGAGATGGGAAAGTACTCGGGGACGTACACTTTCGGCAATACCTACACAGCACCACGATGCGATCATCGGTCATCATGTCGTGAGTTGGGTGTCGTGAGTTCGATGACGACGACGACATAACGACGAAAGACCTGCAGGACCAGCGGAAAGTTTGCGTTCTTGGCTTCGAGAACAATCCGCTGGAATGGAAGGATGGTACAGTCGACGTCATTGAGGGCGAGGACGAGGTCACCGACGTGGACGTTCCCACTGAGCTCGGCTTGGCCTTTCCCGCCGTCCGCCGTTGCTCGGAATGATTTCACGAGTGCGCCGAGATGTGGCGACGTGCGAGAGCACAGATCCATGTACAATGGTCCGCGGGATTCGTACACGACTTTCTTCACCACTGACTGCATTTCCTCGAGACGGTCGGCGCGTGTGTCGCCGACCCCGCTAAGTTTGGTCGATGTGGGACTGGGGTTGTCGTCTTTGACAACCCCATTAGGATCGTCAGCGTCATCGTCGTCATGGGACTTGGCAGTCGAGAACTGGTCCATTCGCTCGTCGTGGTCGACGTCGGGCTGCTTGAGCATGTCCATTCCTTCCGATCAAGATACGATCGCCGAGTGGCGTTCGACGGATCAAGTTATTTTTGGAGCCAACACAAATTCGGATAATTTCAAGATGGTGTCCGGATAAACGTGGTCCATTTCACGAAATGTTTATTATTACATACCAATTTCAAGTAATAACACTTTGTTTAAATGCTTCCAGCTGGGCTGGTGCGTGAGTATGGATGGAATCTCTTGGAGAAGAGGAGCTGCATATGTAACGACGACGTGATGAAGGTGGCCTTATACTTCATCTGTTCCTTGTTACGTCGACACGTGAGGCAAGTGTGTACAGTTGTCGAGAATGTCGAGGTGTGTGGGGGTCGTACTAGTCTGTCGTCGCCGTCGACACTCGTTCGTTGGTGCGGACATGTCATGCATGAAGATCATCCACGACTTGCTTCGTGTGCGAGACGGCATGCAATGCGCTCAAGTCAAATGCCGCTACACTGTAACCAGCATTGTAAGCTGTTGTCCAAGCCTATGGTGTACTTACTGTACGTGAGACCGTCCTTGGTGGGGCACTGAAGTACAACAAGCACTCCATAGGCTATCGATGCCAGTTGTTTTAAGAATGAATGCCGGCACAGCACATGCATGCATCGTAAGGCTTCGTTGCCAACTGTCCCCATCATCACCGTTCACAGCAGCTACCGAATGGAAGTGACAGTCGTGTCTTCGATGTCATCCCCGGGCTAATGGTGGTCCATGCTGTCACTTGGTTCGTGGTCGCGGTGTGGCCGCTGTGAAGTTGCGTCAAAAATCTCGTGGTGGCCATCTTGAAGTTTCGAAATCAGGACTTTTTGCAGCACAAATTAATATCTTACCCTCACTATGTATTCTGAGTTCAAGGCAATAAAATGAAAATCCCGGATAATCGTATCCGGACATCTTTGTTCTCTTTTGTTGGATGCCCTTCAAATTCGCATTTTTTGTGTGGTGATTGATACTCTGCTCAAGATGGAAGACTTGCAGAAGAGATTGGCGGCGCTGGAACAAGGCGCCGAGGACCGCCACCTGGAGGTGCTGGGAGGTCATTTGGGTGCCCGTCGCGAAGAACAGTCGGGTACGGAATGGCCTGCCGAGCGCATTCGACAGACGTTTGTGGACTTTTTCATCAACCATCCGTCGTTGCCGCATGTCGAGTACAAGTCGTGCCCCGTGGTGCCGTTGGACGACCCAACGTTGTTGTTCATCAACGCGGGCATGAACCAGTACAAACCCATCTTCCTTGGGCAAGTGGACCCGTCCCACCCGATGTCCAAGCTCACTCGCGCCGTGAACTCGCAAAAGTGCATTCGCGCCGGCGGCAAGCACAACGACTTGGACGATGTGGGCAAGGACGTGTACCATCACACGTTCTTTGAAATGTTGGGGAACTGGAGTTTCGGCAACTACTTCAAGGCCGAAACGATCGACCTCAGCTGGACTTTGTTGACCAAGGTGTACGGGTTGGAACCGGATCGGTTGTACGTGACGTACTTTGGCGGCGACGACAAGCAAGGCCTGCCTGCCGACGAGGAAACCAAGCAATTGTGGCTCAAGTACGTCGCATATTCGTCGTCTGTCGTCCTTTCTGCTGCATGTTGTTCATCCCGCGATTGTGTGTAGGCACGTGCCGGAATCCCGGTTGCTTCCGTTTGGATGCAAGGACAACTTTTGGGAAATGGGCGACCAAGGTCCGTGTGGGCCATGCACGGAGATCCACTACGATCGCATTGGCGGCCGCGACGCCGCTTCCCGCGTGAACGCGGACGTGCCGGACGTGATTGAGATTTGGAACAACGTGTTCATCCAGTTCAACCGCGAACCCGACAGCTCCCTCGTCGTGCTGCCGTCCCAACACGTGGACACGGGCATGGGCTTTGAACGCCTCGCATCCATCCTCCAGGGCAAGACGTCCAACTACGACACGGACGTATTCGTGCCGCTGTTTGCGTCGATCCAGGCGCTGTGCGGCACCACCGAGCCGTACACGGGCAAACTCGGCGACGAAGACCCGACCCTCAAGGACATGGCGTACCGCGTGGTGGCCGACCACATCCGCACGCTGACGGTGGCCATTTCGGACGGCGCCGCCCCTTCCAGCGACGGCCGCGGGTATGTCCTTCGTCGCATCTTGCGCCGTGCGGTGCGCTACGGTGAGCAATTCCTTGGCGCCCCCCGAGGCTTTCTGTCCAAGTTGGTGCCCAAGGTCGTTGAAATGCTCGGGGGAGCGTTCCCGGAATTGATTTCCAAGCAAGCGCAGGTACATACATGCTGCAAAATATATATATATATATGATAGATTCGATAGAATGGAAACATGGATGTGTATTATCCATGTCTACATGACGGATGGATCTATATATATATATATATATACATATGCATATAATTTTTTATATTTGAATTGACAGTATCTTGGTTATATTTGAATAATCGGATCGATGTTTTTAGCTATTGTATATAATGGATTTTACATGCATATATATACTTGTATGATGTATTTGACTTGAATCTATGATATGGGTAAATATTTGAATGATCAGATTCACTCTTGACATATCCATGGATTTGAAAACCGATGCGATCTACTATATCTATATAAAATTCAAAATGTACGGTTCATATATATATATATATATATATATATATATATATACACTGGATGATGTATTAATCTAACGAGTCGCTCTGGTTATTAGGTGATTGAAGTGATTTTGGATGAAGAAGAGAGCTTTGGGCGAACGTTAAGCAAGGGTCTGGACCGGTTCAAGAAGATTGCGGCGGCATTGAAGAGCGAGAAGAAGACGGTTGTACCTGGCGAAGACGCCTTCTTCCTGTACGACTCGATGGGGTTCCCATTGGATCTGACGCAGCTCATGGCGGAAGAGCAAGGATTGGTCGTGGACGTCGCTGGCTACGACCTTGCGATGAAGGTCCAACGTGAAAAGTACGTCGTATTGTGCTTTCGAGTGAAGTTTCATTGTGTTGTGGTTTCTGGTTGGAATTCAAATCGATTTGATTGGCTACTTCAGATGAGCTCAAAATTATTAGCCAATCAAAACCACCTTCTCAATGAAAACAATTCAACCAATCAGATCGATTGGGGATCGGTTTGGTCGATTGCACCCCCTCCCCAAATTTGGATCAAATCGACAATAAATCAAAACGCATTCTATTTTGTACTTGCCGTGCTTGTAGCTCGGGCAAAAAGGTGGGCGTGGCCGGCGTCCGCCCGTTGGTCCTCGAGTCGGCGGAAACGGCCTACTTGACGGGGCACCAGATTGCGCCGACGATGGACGACGCCAAGTACATCCAACAGCACGTGACGGCCTCGGTCGTGGCCATCTTCACCACCACCGCCACCGCGTCCACGTTTGTCCAGTCCACGACGGCGCACGAACATGCGGCCATTGGGGTGATCTTGGACACGACCAGCTTCTACGCGCAATCGGGGGGTCAAGTACGTCTCTATCTAGAACATTCTTGTGGTTTTTTATATCTCTTGCCGAAGTATATATATATATATTGTCGTTGTACCCTAATATCTGTGGACTTTGGTGCTGATCCGCCAAAATCGATAGATCGATTCTTTGTCCTGATTTTTGTATGTATAGATCGTCCAGTATCACACTAATTTCAGTCCATGTTAAATGCGTCAAAGTGTGGATTTGATTGGCTACTTGATTAGTCTTGTGGGTTTTCATTGGTCGATATATCGATTGTCTTCCTGCGATTTGGTCAATCTGCTCAATCGATTGAGCATTCCAATTTCGAATCGACTTGACTATATATATATATATATATATATATAGGTTGCTGGGTTTTTACGATATTATTAGTAGTATGAGTCGTAGTGTGTGTGTTCAACATTTATACTTTGTCACCCATGCGTCGTATATATATATATATGTAAACCACCACTTGTAGGCGAGAAACATGTTTGAATTCTGCTGATCATGTTGAAAACCCCTTGTCCATGTAATAGTTGTTGGGTATTTATATATATATATATATATAGATTTACGACACGGGCGTGATCAAGAATGGCACGACGCACTTCAACGTGCATGCGGCCGAGTCGTACGCTGGCTTTGTGCTCCATGTGGGTCCGTTGACAAAGGGTACTCTGCACGTGGGCGACGTCGTGCAAGTGGAGGTCGACTACCAGCGCCGCAACAAGGTCGCTCCCAACCACACGATGACCCACATTCTCAACTTTGCTCTGCGCCGCGTCCTTGGCACTATCGTCGATCAGCGGGGCTCGCTCGTCGACGACGCGCGCCTTCGCTTTGATTTCACCTCCAACAAACCGTTGAAACCCGACCAAGTATGTCCATTTATTTATATATATATATATATATATATATAGTCTAGTCGATATATACATTGACATGATGTGGTATAGATTGCAGCGGTGGAGACCATTTGCAAGGACGTGATTTCGCAAGAGTTGCCCGTGTACGTCGAGTCTGCGCCTCAGGCCCATGCCAAGCGCATCCAGGGACTTCGAGCCGTGTTTGGGGAAACCTACCCCGACCAAGTGCGCGTCGTGTCGATTGGGGCGGCGATTCCATCGGTGCGCCATCTTGTTAATACCTCACAGTTCAAGTGGTGGATGTGGTGGTTAGATGCTGGCCGATCCAGAAAACGCGGCATGGAAACAGTTTAGCGTCGAGTTTTGCGGCGGGACCCACTTGACCAACACCAAGGAAGCCGTGTCATTTGCATTGTTTGAGGAAGGCGCCGTGGCCAAGGGCATCCGTCGCATCAGCGCGTACACGGGCGACGCGGCCAAACAAGCCGACGCCCGCGCCGACGACCTCCAGAAGCACCTGGACGACCTCGCCAAGCTGCCAGTGGTGGACATTGTCACGTCTGTGGCGGCGTTCCGACCCGTGCTCGACACGGCGCTCATTTCGCTTCCCCGCAAGGAGGTATGTGTTTGTCGAATGATGGTCTTCAAAGTGTTGGTCCATGCACACGACGCAATGTATTGTTGTCGACCATGTAGGCGCTGAAGCACCAGTTGAACAACCTGATTGACAAGATCAAGGCGTGGCAAAAGGACGAAGCGGCGGCTCGTGCGGCGGCCGGTGTCGCCCACGTCCAGACATTGGTGGCGGCGGCCAAAGCTAACAGCGACGAGGTGCGTTCGCTCTCTCTCTCTCTCTCTATATATATATATATATATACATTGTAATTTGTTCTACTCAAACTTTCCTCTGTTGGCGATTGGTTGAATCAACCGCCCAACAATAATCGCCAGACCTTTGACATTTCATATAAAACTTTGAGACTGCAATGCATCAATCAATCTTTTTAGCCAATCATATTGCAACCTGCATTCTTTATAGCCAATCATACTCGTTTGCTCGATTAGTTGGCGATTTCATCAATCCCCCAAAATAGGCTAATACTAGGACTGTGAAAAGCACAATATTTGTTGTGGCAAATGAAGAGGAAGATGATTTATATATCTGTAGGTTTGTAACCCTAATAACTGTGGACTTGTGTGCTGATTCACATTAAGCATATATATACCTGCTAGTTTTCTGCAATGTGATTGGCGAATTGGTTCTTTTGCCGATTCAACTGGAAGAATACACTGTTTGGATTTGTCTGAATGCAGGTAGGCGCTGAAGCACCAGTTGAACAACCTGATTGACAAGATCAAGGCGTGGCAAAAGGACGAAGCGGCGGCTCGTGCGGCGGCCGGTGTCGCCCACGTCCAGACATTGGTGGCGGCGGCCAAAGCTAACAGCGACGAGGTGCTCTCTCTCTCTCTCTCTCTCTATATATATATATATATATACATTGTAATTTGTTCTACTCAAACTTTCCTCTGTTGGCGATTGGTTGAATCAACCGCCCAACAATAATCGCCAGACCTTTGACATTTCATATAAAACTTTGAGACTGCAATGCATCAATCAATCTTTTTAGCCAATCATATTGCAACCTGCATTCTTTATAGCCAATCATACTCGTTTGCTCGATTAGTTGGCGATTTCATCAATCCCCCAAAATAGGCTAATACTAGGACTGTGAAAAGCACAATATTTGTTGTGGCAAATGAAGAGGAAGATGATTTATATATCTGTAGGTTTGTAACCCTAATAACTGTGGACTTGTGTGCTGATTCACATTAAGCATATATATCCCTGCTAGTTTTCTGCAATGTGATTGGCGAATTGGTTCTTTTGCCGATTCAACTGGAAGAATACACTGTTTGGATTTGTCTGAATGCAGTATTATTAGTCTCCGTCATGTCACTTCAGTTTCAAATCGATTTGACCGTTAGTTTATCGTGCTGTCGTTGGACGTGGGGGCCGAAGCCAAGCTGGGCCGTGAACTGCTGGATGCGGCCGTGCAAGTGCACCCTGATGGCAGCTTCTTCATCTTCAGTGTGGACGCCGATCGCACCAAGACGGCTGGGTTTGCGCAAGTCAGCGCCAAGCACCACGCGGCCAAGGGTCTGGATGCCAAGAGCTGGGTCAACACCGCCATGGCGTCACTCGGCGGCAAGGGCGGCGGCAAGGACCCGCTCACGGCCACCGGTCAAGCCAAGACGGTTCAAGGTCTGGACGACGCGATCGCCGCCGCCAAGGCGTTCGTGCATTAAGCACGTCGACGGCAAACCCACTACTACTACATGGACATGTTTCTTCCTGTTTTCGGTGTTGTTTGGCAATGTACGCGGGTGGTTGGTATGTCTGTCGTCGGGGTAAAGTACAGAAATGAACATGTGAAGTGAGAGCATGTCTGAAATTAGAATTTGCATGATTGGCTAAAAAGAATGAAGGTTGCAATATGATTGGCTAAAGAAAATGAATGTTGTAGGTCAGTCACAAAGATATCACTAATTATGCTTAGTTGTATTTACTGTTAGTAGTATACTATTAGTATGAAATTTCGAAGGTCTGGCGATTGTTCGGCGGTTGATTCAACCCAACGATGGAGGAATTTTCAAGTAGTACAACACAATAAGATGTACATTGGTGAAAGACTTGCAATCCAGCAATGATAGCTTGAAGTCATCCGACATGTTCCTGTGGTGATTATACCCTTAAATAACAAGAAATAAATGAAAGTATGCATAAATGAAATGGTATTATAGTACTATTAATAGTATATCCTTCGAAATATCGTTTTTTAATGGATGGCGCCAAAAAAGATATACAAGGATGTAGTAATTTTAAAAACGAATGACAAAAGAATTTCATCCAATCAGAGCCGACACACAGTGTCGTGTTGGGGCGAGAAGCAAAATTGAAAAGAATGGCGGGAACCCGGGAAGGCGGTGGGTTGCGCGAGCGGTGGACGGCGCAGGGAAGGGGTGTGACGTTCATGTCCCCACAAACGATGAAGGAGAGGTTGAAGCGAAGGTGCATGGAGCACGTCAAGAAGAACCGCAAACGAATCCTGGAGAACCTCCGCCACCAAGCCACTGATGTCCCGTCAGAAGTGATGGACGTGTCCGAGTCCATCTGCCTCGAAGACTTGATGCTGCGCGGCGACCTCACACATGACGACTACCTGGAAGTGTTGACGAGCTTGGAAAGCGCATTACACGAGGAGATGCGCCTCGAAGAGCTGGAGTTGGCGGAAGAATTGCTCGAGGCCGAAGAAGCTTGGATCGCCGACTTCCAAGCGTTGGATTTGCATCAAGGGTACCATGCTTCCGAGTTCATCCTCTGTCCGCTGTGCAAGAAGCATGGACTCGACGTAAAGACCGACTTGAACCACGGGATGACGACCACTGCCGAATGCGTCTGCGGCCTTTATCTCCCGCTGTTGCGGTCACATGGCGGGGATCCATTGACGCGCTTTACAGACGCCATGTCTAATGCTTTTGAAGCCCATTCGTACGTCGTGTCACCCCTTCAATGCTCCATCATAGTTGTTGACTTGCATGTGCTGCAGGTGCATGTGTGACGAAGTGCCAAACTTTCACCTAAGTCACGACCACAGTCCAAGCGCCGTCAACTCTCAGCACGATGACGTTCGCGCAACCCACTTGTACCTCGATTGCAACTGCTGTGGCAGTTTGATCCAGGTTATTTAACCACATACCAATTCAATCGAGATCACGTCATCACGGGTTTATGTACATCGTCGCACACCCATGTGATCTCCCCGCAAATCGCACTTTCGTCCTACTTATTTAAATAGTACTCTGAAGAGATAATAATACTATGGTGGATGTGCACGGGATATGGGGACCCAGTATCCCTTGCATACCTATGTATGTGTACTGTATATGTGTTCGTAGGTTCCGTAGCGCAAGCTACATGTACTGGTGTCGAAGGACGTTTCAAACGTAGCAAGTGAGGTGCAATGGTTCATGCATGCATGAATACAACCGCCGGGAGTCTTGCTCGTGATGTTCACAGTCAATTGAGCTGTACAGTCCTCAAATACTCGTCGACATCGTCTCTTTCGTCTCCAGCCAGCCGCAGTATCTTGGTCATGGCATCGACAAACGCTTGCGCTTCATGAGGGGACGCGGACGGACCTGGAGTGCTTGTGGAGCTCCAATCCTCCCAGTTCCACATCACTTGCTCGATGAGGGTTCGCAAATGTAACTTTCAGTCGTAAGAAAAAATATCAGCTGTCCAATCCAAATCCAGTATTCTATTTTGTGATCGTTTCATTGGCTAGATGAATTTGTCCTGTAAAGTACGCTTCGCTTGAGGTACGTACTTAATTGGCACGACTTGTCCTAATTACACAAGTCCGAAATAAATAACTTTATTCAGGTTATATTCATAAAAGCAGGACTTTGAAATCAGGACTTTGTGTTTGAAGACATTGCAAGAACCACCACAACTCGCGGCGGCGGTGTGATTATGTCCAACATCTACGTGACAGAGCCCAACACGGAGGGAAAGGTGCTGATGCGGACATCATTTGGCGAGCTGGACGTCGAGTTCTGGCCGCAACAAGCGCCCCGCGCATGCCGCAACTTCTTTCAACTGGCCATGGAAAAGGTATGTACAGTACCTTCCCTTTCCTCTTCTCCCACTGTGCTGGGATGCTCGTTACAGAATGCAATGAACGTGCATGTGGTAGTACTACGACAACACGTTGTTCCATCGGTTGATCTCGGGGTTCATGATCCAAGGAGGCGATCCCACCGGCACAGGCGACGGTGGCGAGTCGGCATTTGGCGAACCCTTTGCCGACGAGTTCCATTCCCGGCTCCGGTTCAACCATCGCGGGTTGCTGGCGATGGCGAATTCCAACAAGAGCAACACGAACAAGAGCCAATTCTTCTTCACGCTGGACGCATGCGACTTCCTCACGAAGAAGCACACGATCTTTGGCAAGGTCACGGGCAACACCATCTTCAACCTGCTCACGGTGAACGACATGGAAACGAGTCCAGACGAGCGGCCCGTCGAGCCCATCAAGCTGTTGAGCATTGAGATCCTATGGAATCCCTTTGAAGACATCGTCCCTCGGTAGATCCATCCAGCATGCAACATGGCAACGAACGTCTAACACTACGTAGCGCCATCAAAGGATCTGCAAGTTCCAAAGCAACTACGGCAGCAATGGACAAGAAGAAGAGACGGAAAGGCACGAAAGATCTCAAGTTGCTCTCGTTTGGCGACGAAGCCGACGAAGAGTTCGTCCAACAGCCCGTGAAAAAGATCAAAGGTATTTGACGCATATTTATGGATTATTTGTATCCTTTTTAATATATTTATATCATTTTGAACCGATGTTTGTATCATTCTTTGAAGATATTGTATCACATTGATGTATTATTTGTATCATTTGATATATTTGTATCCTTTTGAAGCGTTGTTTGTATCATATTATTTTTGAAGATATTGTATCACATTGATGTATTATTTGTATCATTTTTTATATATTTGTATCCTTTTGAACCGATGTTGTATCATATTATTTTTGAAGATATTGTATCACATTTATGATTATTTTTTCCCATTTTTAATATATTTGTATCCTTTTGAACCAATGTTTGTATCATATTATCTTTGAAAGTTTTGTATCATTTGTATATATATTTTTTTTTGTATCATGATTAATATAGTATGTGTAATCCTTCCGAAGTGTTGTTTGCCTATCATTCGTTGACGATGTTATTTTATAGTTGTTTTCTTCTTTGATCATGGTATTTCTTGACGTTTTTTTAATATATCCAAACATTGTGTTGAGGATATATATATATATGATGTATCTTTTGCTTTGGACATGGCTTTGGTCCAGTGGAACGAACATCATGGACCGTGGAATGCAACGTGATAGTTGTTGCAGGGTTCCAACACTTTTGCACGTTTACTTTGAAAAAGACCTTGATTTACGTGTATATTTATGTTATTTTAAATATATATATTGTTGCAGGTGGGTTAAGCAGCCACGACGTGCTGCGGGATCCAAAGTTGAGCCAACGCGTGGACGAGTCCCTCCAGACCAAAGTCGCGTCGATGCCCGTGCACGTTGACCCAATCAGCGACGGTGACGACAATGGTGACGACATTGGTGACGATGACGTGGCAGCGGCGTCGTTGAGTACGTTGAAAGCGCGCATTTCCGACAAGCTCAAGAAAAAGTCGGCGCTTGTGCACACGACGGCAAAGCCCAAACTGCACGACGCCCATGTATGTCCCTAATACTTTCTTCACTTGAAACTGTTCATGTTCTAGTTCGAGAGATGGTTGCTCGATTCTCGTATCTATCTCCGATGATTCATTATAGCAAGCATATACAAATATCCATAAATATAAATTTATACTAAAAGTTTTTTGATTTTATATGAATGTTTAATACGTATACATATTTTTTTTTATTGATTGATTTTTATTAAATACAGCAAAAAGACCAAAATCAGCACCCATTGACCATACAGAATGAAAATGTGCTATGATATAAAACGTCATATTTAATTGTATGTTGTAGGCGGACCACGAGAAGGATGCGAGTGACGTAGATCACGACGGAAAAAAGAAGAAAAAGAGCAAAAAAGAATCCAAAAAAGTTCAAAAGTACGTCCCGTCGTCCTGACCATCCCGTACTTATGCCCCATATATATATATATACATGAATTCCCCTTTGACGGAGATAAATATATATATGTATGTAGAGACGAATACACACTGCTCAAGGAACATTTGAAGAAGACGCACAAAGCCGCGGCGATGCTCAAAGGCGACAAGCTCAAGGCGGCCGAGGCGGAGAAAGCGTACCAGGAGATGCTCACGCCGCTGCAGCTTCGCCGCCAAAAGTACCTCGCGAACAAAAAATCGTCGGCTGGGGACCGCCAAAAGCAAACGCTGTCGCGGCTCGAGTCGTTCAAGTCGACGCTGTCGCAGGTGCTGGAGACAAAGAAGAAAAAACACGAAAATACTTCGACTGAAAACGACACGGAAGTGTACCATGGCCAAGTGATGGCCGACGGAAGCGACGACGACGACGACGAGATTCACAAGGATCCGTCGTGGATGACCAAAGAACTTAAGTTCAAAAAGCACATTGACGTATGCATATATATTGTAGCAAATTTTATTTATTTTTAGACATGTATATATATATATATATATTTGCGGTGGTATATTCACACTCACAAATTGTCGTTTTTACCCAAAAGTTGGACTTTTGTGCTGAATTCGCCAAATCCATCAATCGATGTTCTTTGACTTTTGAATGTGAAAAAGAGTCCTGTGGTGTTTGTATTTACACTAATTTCAGTCAATTTGATCACACACTAATTCAATGTCGGTGATGGTTGATTCCTTCAATCTGATTGGGTCAATTCTTCTGCCGATGATTCTGGTGTATATTAGTTGTGACTCTTGTCCAATTTAGAAGAAACCCAACCATAATATAACTTACTATAGGACCAATATCGCATGGGCTACGACCCCACCGCCGATGTACGTAACTTTACTTGTTAATATATTTATAGTCCTGATCGATCTGGTAGAACTATATGACGATTGACACCAAGAAAGGGGGGCACTAACAGTAAAGCGAGGGAAGAACACGACTGACGTATCCACTGATCCAAGTGTACTACTAGCTAGTTATGGCCTAGCGAAACTTGACCAACATGACTCTGTTATTGCCAAGGTATAAAGAAACGTACTCATCTCTCTCTGGTCACCACCCAACACAACCAACGTTTATTGCATAGGTTAAATAATATATTCATTCAGTAGGTCAAAGATACATGAGTGGAATATTGTGGGGGGGTTATAGAAGTGTTGATGGACGAGGGGTCGACTCCTGATGGTTCTACGGCGTCTTGGGCAAACTGGCCGACAGCGCTTCGTCGGCTTGGGGGGTCGGGGGGTCTTGAGGTTCGGGGCGGACCCACGTCTTGTTTTGGAACCGCGGACGGGCGGGAGGGTACCCAAATCCGACCGGTTGCGGCTTTGGTGCGTCGGGTTCGCCGGCGGGTTCATCCGTCTTGTCGGCCGCGACGTCCGTGGCGCCTTCTGCTGCTGCTGCCGCCGCGGGGTTGATCCATTTGTTGTTGAAGCGGCGCGGTGCTCCTGGCGGCGGGTACGGACCCCGGGGCATGCCAGGGTATCCAAAGCCAGGCATGTGTGGGTGCGGATGGTGGGGGTGGTGCGGCGGGTACCCATACATGAACTCCTATTTTGGCAAAACAAATGTCAAAATGGGCGAAAAAGGCCAAAAATTGTCAAAAAGGGCGAAAAAATAACGTAAAAAGGGGAGAAATCGAGTGGAAAAGGCCAAAAAAGGCGAAAACGCCACGACATGACAACATACCGGTGGAGGCATGTGATACGGGGGGTACCCTTGGAACATGGGAGGGAACGGGTATGGGCCTCGAGGGCCGGGCGGGTAGCGGTCGCCATCCCGCGCCGGCCGCTTCGACGCCCGCTGGTCGTCCTGATCGCGAGAGGAGGATGCCTTGTCGTCTGGGTCGTTGGGTCCCTTGCGCTTCTTGTTCGAATCGCGGGGTTCGCTGCGGGACGGCCGTTGGCTGTCCTGGCGAGATCGATCGGTCCTGGACGACGACGACGATGGAGGCGCATCCTTCTTGGTGTCGCGGCCACCAAGACGTTCCGTGATCGAGAGCTTGGTGGGCCGACTGGACGATGACGATGACGACGGCTTGTCGTCCACGATCTTCTTTTCAGGGATGCCGAATCGCTCCGACCGCGACTTGAGCGCGTGTTTCAAGTCCTTTGACGTTGCACTGCTGCCGATGACACGGATGGTGCTGCTGCTTTTGCCAGAAAGGTCGACGGTCGAGGATGCTTTGATGCCCGAGAGATTGATGATCTTTGTCGAAGGTGGTGCGGTAGTGGTAGTAGGGCTGTCGGATGAAGGCTCCGGGGATGGAGATGCCGATGGGGGAGGAGGGGAAGGGGATGCGTCGATGGCGGTAGCAGGCGGCTACATGTACGGGTAAGTATCTCACAAAAGCGAAAGGAACGGACAACGTACCCCACGCAAGAGGTTATAGATGCATGCGACGGCGGACTCTGCGGATTCGGCGCCCATAAAGTCCACCATCTCGTCGTGGATCTCCTTCATCGTCTTTTGATTGCCGACCATCACGACAATGTATTCCTACGCAAAGAATCCCCACCATGATCAGATCCTCTTCCACGACTTGCCCTGAGGTACATACCGCCATGACGCCCTCGACTTCCTGCTCCAAGACCTCACTCAGCTTCTCCACGAGCCGGTTCTGGAACGCGGCCTTGTCCTCGGCCTCTACATGCCCAACAAACGCGGGATCATACGCTGGTGCCATCGTCGCGTCTGTGTTGGGTTGGGATGTGGGGATATCGAACAGTGGGGTTTAATTCCACCAGAAAACCACGTTTTAGTCTTACTATTCTATTATCTCTGACTTTGTATTCTCTAGATACACCTTGAATTAAAATGCAATTCGAAAACACGGTAAAGTATAAAACGTTGCCCAACCCCAAGGGATGGTTCAGGCGACTGACGAATCATGTAGAAGCAGGAGCAGTGTGCCAAGACGCTCGCACGCGCATACGCATGCTTGGATGCTTCACGTCATCCCTGATGGGGAGCTGTCGAGCATTTGCTCGCGTCTGCACCGAGGCGGCATGCTGTAGGCTTCACCTGGAGCTACGTTCTTGGGTAGTGCATGCATGGGGTCCAGTGCGGTTGCTACTATACGTAGTTCCAAGCCGACATATCGGATGCCCTGATCATACGCCATCGATCGTGATCAAAGAGGACCGCCGTCCCGTTGAATATGTACTCGTCTGCGCCAACGCAACCATGGCGCGTCAGTCGCTAATACTGGACTATGCATGTACTGCATCCACTTCATTCGACGCCGTAGCGTCCTGTGAACGAGCAATGTCTTGTTACACCATGGACAAGTCCCAGCATTCTTTTGCATAATCATATGGCCAACATGCTCATAGACCGCCAGTACAATCATGGTTGGACTCAGCCACGTCCACATACATACACCTCTACTTACACCTGTCCCGGCCGCCGCCGCCGATTGCCGCTTAGTACTACGTATTCGTTAAGTCCTCACAATCGTACTTAATCCGTGTTCTCGATTGTTGATTGGCCAAGCATCTAATTGGCCAGGAACCAACACTTGCGCCAATATTGGTCCCATTTTCGAATCGCTCGGATTCAGGTTACCGCCGCTTCTCCGCCCCCTCGATCCACGAAAATGTCTGTGCAAAAGCCCACCAAGCCCACCGGTTTCGAAGGCGAGGAATCTCGCATTCACCGCATCCGCATCACCTTGACCTCGCGCAACGTGAAGAACTTGGAAAAGGTCTGCGCCGACTTGAAGAAGGGTGCCGTGGACAAGAACCTCAAGGTGTCCGGCCCCGTGCGCCTCCCCACCAAGATCCTTCGCTTGACCACCCGCAAGTCTCCTTGTGGTGAAGGTACCAACACCTGGGACCGCTTCGAAATGCGCATCCACAAGCGCATCATCGACTTGCACTCCCCTTCGGAGATTGTGAAGCAAATCACGTCCATCTCCATCGAACCCGGTGTTGAAGTCGAAGTCACCATCGCCGACTCCAACTAAATCTAATAGATCGACGACTCGACGTGCGGGCTTGATGCCTGTGCTGGCACTTTTGCAACGACAATCTCTCTTTGTGTTCCCTTGATGATGTGTTGCTTCCACACTCAGTTGACACGACTGCCTCGTTCTCACATTCGATCATAAGGAGTTACGTAGTCTACTGTATCGCATATCTATGGAGTTAGCCACAGGTGGAGGGCTGCGACGTGGTTCAATGTGCCTTGAGCAATATCGGACAACACATCATACGTAGCGTCCATGACACAGTATCATGACCTAGAGCCACTAAGCACGCTCTTCTCCGCATTCGACTCGCTGCCAACCAACTTGAAGGGCTCGATGATTCCTCCAGGACCTTCCAATCAGTTCTGAATGTTCACATTCGTATGACGTGGCAGGCTCAAATGCAATACACCGAACAAACTCAATCAATGGAGGTGGGTGGGTTTATCTAATCACGTTAAGGGGAACGTGATGCATACTATTAATAGTACTAGTAGTACTACTACTGGGCTAGTAGTCCTACTAGTCGTCCTACAGCGCCGTGGGTCGCTTGATTGTTAGCTGGTCGTTGGTTCGGGTGTACGCGTCGCCGCCTAACCGCCCAACCAAGTGCGTGAGCGTCGAATCAATCGACGCGCCGTCCGGTCCCAGCACCGCCTTGTCCACGGCAATGTGCACCACATTCAGCAGCATCACGCGGCCGTTGCCAATGTCCATCGTGTCTCGCAGTGTGCACTCAAAGCGCACGGCGGACCGCGCCACGCCAGGCACGCGCACGACTGAGCTCGCGACCGCCTTGACGCCCAACACGTCCATCTCGCTCGTGCCGGGAGGGTACTCGGCGCATGTAGCGTTCATGGTCGCGGCCATACCTTCGCTCACGACATTCACCACGCACTCGTTCGTGTCGATGAGGTTCACGACGGTGTCCTTGTTCTTGCGATGGGGACCAGGGTACACCTGCGTAACGGCAAAGATGGGCGGATCAATCGACACGACTGTGAAAAACGAGAACGGCGCGAGGTTGGTCACCCCGGCTCGGTTCATGGTGCTGATCTACGATGATGATGATGACAACACCATGGTGTTAGTTGTGAGATGACGGTGATGGCGCGGACGAACGGACGTACCCATGCAATCGGCCGAGGCACGACGCCGCCCGTGAGCAGTTGGTACAACGTGCGCCCGTTGCATGTAGCGGGGTCAAAGTGGGCGGCTCCATGCAGCAAGGGTGCGACGGATGTCGTCGTCGCGGGCGTGTCTGGACTCGGACACATGTGCTCGAACGGCGGAAGATGGCGTTGTGCGCTAGCTTGGGGACGTTTGTTGATGTGATGCAACGTTCGATATGATGTGACTTTATATGACCAAGGGCCAATGTCTCACCATACCTAAAATGGTGAGGATGTTTGCAGTTCGGATATGCTTTACCGTTTGAATCACTCGTCGTTTTTATACAGACGATATGGTGAGAAATTTGATTACCAGCAACTTATGATGTCGTTTGGCTTGGATTTGAATTTTCGATCGCAACAAAGACATGCGCAAAGTCTGTTACATCAGGTCTAGATTTGCCAAAGAAAGGGCGAGAAATGTACCACAACGACTACATAACCAGGACAATTGCACCACTTCGATTTCCTGGTACTCTAGTATGTATTAGTGTACGTACATATGCATGGCGAGGGTCGCCGTTCGTAGGACTCTGCGCCTGCCGTTTGTCTTTATGGGTTGATGATTTCAGCCCACAAAGTCAGATGACGTTGATCCTACGCTGGGTATATAACTATGCTGTCCAATCCCACAGTTTAACGCAAATCGAACGTTCAAGTTGTAATTTGCCCTACCGTTACAGTGTAACGGTGCACCAAAACTCAATCTCCATTGTACATATTGATCAAAATAGCGACACGAGGCACGAATTGACATGAGGTTTCTAGCGTGGGGCAAGTCTAGTTAGTACCTTACGTGAACTAGTTAGTACATTCTCATGGACGAACGGTGTGCTCGAGGTGTACTTCAGAACTATCCATCCCCTGCTTCATTCTTACTCGACAACAGATTTAACGCCTATTGTAACGTTACTTCAAGTGGGTTTAACTCATGTTTATGCAATGCCCCACCTGTTTCATCACACATATGGCCACTTTCGTATGTGAAACCGCCAATCCAACTTCAACCGTAAGTACTTTTCCTCATAACGAAGCTCTGGCCTCCATTTGACGGGTGGTACCGCATATTGCATATATATATATATATATATATATATTGTCAAGTCGATTCGAAAAATTGAGTTGGGGTACAGTACTGTACTCAATCGAATGAGCAGCATCAAATACTATAGGCAGGCAATCGATTGACGAATCAAAACCCAGGACACGAATCAATTGGCCAATCAAAGCCACTCTTCGACCAATTCAACATCGAATTAGTGTGAAATTACAATCTTAAGTCAGTACAAACAATGATCGATACAGTACCGTAGTACTGAATTTTGTATGTACAAAGATGTCGTCCTGCGGTGATTGGTATCACACTAATTGAATTCACACACTATTTTGACGTTGATGGGGGTGTCCTGCAATCTGATTGGCTAAATACTTCTGCCGATAATTCAATTTGGTTGTGTGATTTGTTATACTATATATATATCCTCAATACACACAGTTTCGGCTGTTGGCAAGTAGCTAACGTGATGACGTTGGCAGGGACGCCACCGTGAGCGCGTGAATCGTGTTGTCCAACTTGGCATTGGCCGTGGTGGCATACTGTTGATACTCGACTTCAATCGACGACAATGTGTCAACGTGCTGTTCGAATGTTTCGCAAAAGAGGTGGCTCCACGGCTGTGACGTGGCAGCCTCTTCGTTGGCTAGTTTCAGTTGGTCGTACACTTGCACGAGGCCATGCAAAGCCGGTTGCAGCGTCTGTATTCCAGCATCACGCACTCCATTTCATCTATATATATATATATTCAAACCTGCTGCACCCACGACAGTTTGTCTTGGCACACACATCGCACGCCGTCCACGAGCCTCGTCATGAGGTTTGCTTGCTTTGATGCTTGCTAAGGTCATATGCAGTCAAGACATCGTTCAACCAAATACAGGAGAATCGGCAGAAGAATGGAGCCAATCAGATTGCAGGAAACCATCATCATCGTCAAATTCGTGTGTGACTTCAATTAGTGTGATATACCAATCACCACAAACATGGCAACACATTACGTACAAATTTCAATACAAAGAAAATCGAGCGATTCAGCACCAAAGTCAGCCAAATATTTGGGGTAAAACGAGCAATATCGCTGCTAAATAACTACCTCTTGGTATGTCGCTACTTCGGTGGCCATGAGCTTGAGTTGGAGAGTGCGGCCCGCCTCAGCACAAATGCAAACTCACATCATATCTTCGAATCTTTGCATACTTACCTCGTACGAGATCAATCGCTTGATATGCATCCTCAACACTTTGTCTTTGGCTGGCAGTAGCGATAAAATGTCCTGCGCACGGGGTTCACTCGTAGGCCTAGTATAGATAGACTCATTATTCAAAGACTACAGGCACGATATACTCTAACGATATACTCTAACGTACTTGCTGCCAGGACCCAGAGGCTGGTGGCACACGGCACTGCCAAACAACGCGACTTGCTCCATCACACCACGAATACCTCGTGTGACGCGGCTCGTCTGCAGCCCATCGAAAACCCATCAGAAATATTATATATATATATACTACAATATATATTAAAAGGGATATATACATGTATTAAAAGCGATAAATACATATATCAAAAGCGATATATATATATACAAAGGGATATATATATATCCCTTTTTGACCAACAAGACGACAACCGTACCATCGCTAAGATATCTCCATGCTGCCGAGTCTGCAACAACATGTGGCCCACGGCGTCCAAGTCGTCGACGCATGTGGACAAGGCGGATTCCAGGGCATGCAGTCGGTCCATGCGCAAGTGGTGGAGTTCAGGCACGTCTACATAACATATAATTAAGAATATATTTTCTAATATATATATATATATATCATGAGGTTCGACACTGGACACAATGACAGATGAAATCCTAAATCATATATTGTCAAGTCGATTTTCGAAATTGGAGAGTCAATCGCATAGGTGCAGAATAACCAAATTGACAGACAATCGATCGACCAATCAAAACCCAGAACACGAATCAAGTGGCCAATCAAACTGCTGAAACATCGAAAATGAGTGTGTGGCGTCAAACAGTGTGAATGGCTTCACAAATTTTAAAAGTCAGTACAAAAAATCATCGCCCGATGAATTTGGGGGGAATCAGCCAATATATCCTGCAATATTTAGCTAAAACCATAATATTACGTACGTTCGGGGCCAGTCGACGCGTGGTGGGTGTGCAGGTCGGTCAACGTGACAGTATCGTGGACGGCGTCGGCACTGTATCGCAGGGGCAGCTCCATATTGCACTTGCGTGTTGCTTGGTGTAGTCGACTCTCCACTTGCTTCAACTCCTACGTTCCGTAAAATATATATATATACGTCGTTTGAGTTGTTGGTCTATCAATCTTTTAGGTAACTTCTAATAATAATCAACCAAAACGTACGGCCAAGAGCGTCCTTGGCACCGCCATCATCCACATATCTCCATGTTTGTCTTGGACTTCGGCGCCAGCTTCCTCTGCTTGTTTCTGCCCAGTTTGCAAAATTTCCATCACCGACGACACCACTTGCGCCAAGTCGTGATGCGCATGTTGCCGCAGATGTACGGCCTCGGTCAGCATGTCCACCTACAGGATGAGTCAGTGATTATTGTTGGATTTATTCAAAACTGGCACGACGAATGTATGTATTGAGCCAATCAGATTACAAATGTATATATATATATATATATACTGAAGAATCGGCAGAAAAGATAAGTATTTTGAGCCAATCAGATTGCAGGACGCCGCCATCAACATGTTCTAATTAGGGAGTGACTTGGCTTCGTGTGATTCCAAGTATACAAAATGCAGTATTGCCCTTTTACCCAAAATTTGGTTGACTTTTGTGCTGATTCTTTGCCAAATCCATCGATCGATTCGTTGAATATTGACGTTTGTATGTAAAAAGTTGCCCTGCGGTGTTTGAAATCACACTAATTTAGGTGTTACACTAATTAAACGTTGATCATGGTTTCGTGCACTCTGATTGGCGAAATATATCTTCTGCCGATTCTTCGGTAACTAGTACATTTGGTTGTGTTGATTCATTTGCCATCTCGGTCCAGTTTACAGTTGTTCCAATAGGCACAACAATAATCGATCGATGGATAGGTCAAAGCAGCATAAAAGGCCAAATATTGGTAAACGGACAATATATCATCATAGAATCGGCCACAGTCGTCCAAGTGGTACCTAGTTATATCAAGGTATGTACGTTAATACCTGTCGTTGTAACTGCAGGTTCTGAGCTTGGAGCAGCCGAACACGACGTGTAGACACCCCACCACCTATATATGGTATAGTAATATGGTTTTGAGTTTCATCTGGAACCACATGGAGAGTAAATCGAAAATCCAACCAAATTGTAAATGTATCAAAGTCGTTGAGCCAATCAGATTGCAGGAAACCGGCGTCAACATCAAAGTAACGTTAGTATGCCTTTGATTCAGGTGATTCCAAGCACCACCATAGGACAACCACGATTTCATACATACAAATTGCAGTACAAATCAGAATCGATCGATATGTCGATAAATAAATATATATATATATATGGTTGGCATCGCACCAAACCCAAAAGTCCACATTAAACAAGGTAATATTATGCTTTCGAGTGAAATTTCGTGTTGTGGCGTGGTTTCTCGTTGGAATTTAAATCGATTTGATTGGCTACTTCAGATGAGCTCAAAATTATTAGCCAATCAAAACCTTCTCAATGAAATTCAACCAATCAGATCGATTGTGGATCGGTTTGGTCGATTACACCCCCTCCCCAAATTTGTATCAAATCGACAATAACAAGTTATAACATGTTTTAGTGGGGTGTCAAGTCATACGAACTGTAGAAAGTCGAGCAGGTCGTACGTACCCTTAACGTCCACAGCCATAGCCTCGTTATGCAACTTGATCATGTCGTCCATCTGCCGCCTTAACGCGGCGTTGTCGGCCAGGGCGGCTTTCAGCTACACTTTGACGAAATCCATTCAGTCCACATTGTACTTGAATAGATAGAGTACGTCCTACTGTACGATGACCGTACTTCGGCAGTACGGGGGTGTTGCTGTTGTTGGGTTGGCCTTATAATGTCCAAGGGAAGATGCTGATTTGGATGTGCTGGGGGTGTAGTTGAAACGTGTCGACGGGTGGTCTGCCCTTCATCGCGAGCCAGACGTTTGGCCTTGGACAAAGCGGCTGCGGGGGACGCGGGGGACGGAGATCTATCGTCTATCAAGTCGTTGTTGTTGTTCCAACTGGGCCCGTCGTCCGGCGTCGGCGGTCTTCTGGACGGATGGCCGGCGGATGGCGGCGGGGACGGCACATCCGGCTGAAGGTCGCGGAGGGCGGCTGTCGAGGATCTGTTGTGACGATGGGCTGGATGGGTCGAATCGGTTGGTTGGGGGGGAAATGCTGGCGGCTTCAACTCGATCGCAGGCAGCAGCGTATTCACGCGATGCCGTTTCTGCGACGACTTGATCTTGGTTAAGAGGATGCGCATGGCCTACCGGTAGTGGATTACGATTTGGACTGAACGATAATAGTATTTCTGATTCGTGTACAGTGTACAACTAGAAGGCAATATATACAGCGTGGTACTATATACACTTGACTTTTACCTGGTAATTGCAGTCCTTTTCCATCACAAGACGCTGCCACGTAAGCATGGAAGGCGCGCCGATCCGCTACCATACATCCATTGATAACGTCAAATGCCAGCAATATATTATGCATGCGTTTGGGGAATATACCGCCAACTCGGTCTCGACGACCTTCATAAAGTCCGCACGGTACGAATCTTCGCTCTTTCGTATGACGTCTCTCGGTCTAGTTGCACTTAGCTACATACATGGGCCTCTTCATGGGACAAGAGATAGGATATGCGTCGTACAAGGCTTCCGCCTTTTCCACAGCGCGGGCTTGCTTGCGGTCGTCGGCCATCACCTTCATGCGCTCACATACGTCGGCGGAGCTCGGATTCTACCTCCACGCAGTCGCATTCAAGATCATACATATCGACGAGTGAACCAACCTTGTCGACGAGCTGCACCCATACGCGCTCCTTCGTCGACCATTTGAGCTCTTGCAGCTGCAGCACACTCTACGATGCCGCATCAGTGGTCCTTCGATTCCTCGCCATCTCTTCTATCTCTTCAAATGTGTACCACATTCGGCAACTGAAGCTCTGCCGCGAGCTTGTCCGCCATGCCAGCCGCAGTGCTCGTTCGTAAAACTCAGTTTTCCGGTCGACCACTTGTGTATCCGGATACGCGGCCTTTACCAAAACTTGCTTCAATCTACTTATGTTTTCTAAATATTGATTTGGCAATTTGGGCAAAAACCCGAAACTTTTCCATGTGATTTCAAACATCCAGCATTTGAAATGGGTTGGCGGCAGCTCTTCTTGGTGATCGCCGCCATAGCGCTGTTGGCACATGGCACCTCTAGCCAAGCAGTAGATGCGCAAACTCCACCCATTGACTTTGGCGATCTAGAGGCTTTGTCCTTTGCCGAGCCAACGGCATCGGAGAAGCAGAGGAATCAAATGGACGTGATGGTGATCGTCGGCACGGTCACGGCCACCACCGCCCGCGTCATCTACGAACCCCTCGTGAATGACGAGTCGTCCATCACACTGTCCTTGATCCTGCACAAGGGTCCGCGTACCAACGACGTCGTGGTCAAAACGCTCACGCATCTGCAGTATCAATCGTTCCCGTATGCCGCCGCCTTTGATACGCTCGTTCCCAACTCGACGTACTTTGTGCACGTCCAAGTGGGGACGTCTCCATCCCCCACGTACGTCGCCGTCGCTCGCTTCCGCACGCCGCCGCTCGACATTTCCAACGACAAGCTGGTGGTGCTGGCGTTGTCATGCGATCGATTTCTGGACGACGCCGACGACTCGCACTGGGCCACCTTGGCTGAGGTTAGCCGCTTATTCTAGAGAAATTGCTTGAGACTTATTGCTCTTGTAGGAGGTGCGGGACCCCGCGTACTATGGCACGGTGCACACCGGGGACCAAATCTACGCCGACAGCCTCGAGGTGTCGTTTCGGCGGGCGGCCAACTTCGACGCCACATTGCATGCGTACCGAGGTCTGTACCGCCGCGCTTTTGGCCGGCCGCTGGCTCAGCGCGTACTTCGCCATGGCGCGCATTACATGCAAGTGGACGACCACGACATCGTGAGCAACTGGAGTGGCGACACGTGGTACTCGCATCATGTGATGATGCGGGCTGGGCTCCAGGCGTACTTTGAGTACCAATATCAACTGCTGAGTGACTGGACCAACGTGCCACCATGTCAATCTGGGCCAAAGGAAGAACTGTACCGTACAGTGTACCACCACGTGACACTGGGCGACCACCAATTGCAGCTCGTGTTTGCCGACACGAGGTTCGAACGCGGCCTCACCGTACGTTGGTCTAGTCTTCTTCAATACTACTACTAGTACTACTGTTGGTCTAGTCTTCTTCAATACTACTACTAGTACTACTACTACTACACTGTAGCTTATTCATTTTGCTGTTTAGTTGACAGAGGTGGTGGTGGCTGTTGTGTTTTATATGGCAAACTTTGCCTTATGTTGTACTGTAGTTGTCCACCAACCAACTGGTGAGTTCGTCCCAGCTTTCGTTTCTAAACTCAACGTGGGCCGAGAATGCATCGATGCGAGTGCTGTTTACGTCCGTCCCGCTGTTCTTTCACACAGCCATGAGCGCCGCCATTGCTCACTTTGTCGATGGCGAATTGTATCCTGGTACGATCGTCGTCTTCCATTTCAGTGTACATTGTCTAGCTAGCTACTGATATGCTGAAATAGATTGGTTGATTATGTTTCTATTTGAGTTTTCAACTACAAAATAGAAAGCGCGTTTGTGTTGGTGATGCTAATTGTGAGTTGGTATTTCCTAGGCCACGCATACTTTACGTCGACGGTGCAAGCCATATGGAGCCAACTCCCCGCCAAGACCTTGCTTTTAGTCGCCGGTGACTTGCATATGGCTCAACGTGCGACAGTGTGCGACGCGTCCGCCAAGTGTGTGCCGCAGCTCATCGCGAGTGGAATCACTCAGCACTCGACGGCCATGGAGGATCGGAGGCTCCTCGTCTTCTTCTACGCCATTACACAGTGGCTGCAGCCTCTAGCCTGTTTATGGGGGCAAGAATCTGTGTGCATCCGGTCGGCATCGGCGCATTATGGCCAAAATTATGCGTGCGTTATGACGATGATCATGTCTTCTGTTTGTGGCCTGATTGTTATCTGTGTGCAGCAAACTAACGTGGGACCACGGCCAGTGGAAGTCTGAAGTAGTCACCAAGGAATACGACCTCGTTACGGAGACTATTCTACAGGTACGATTGCACATGTACAATAAAACTGGGCTACCTTGGATCTATGTATTGCTAAGACAGTCGTTTTATTGTGTGAATATCTCATCATGACCTAATTAATGTATGATGGCTTTAGGGACTGGTGACGTGGGGGTTGGATACGCGAACGTTGGTCTCCGTCGGTGTTATCATGTTGCTGCGGTGGAGCGGCATGCTGTCGTGGTGGATCTAACTAGGTAGTCAGATCTATTGGTGAGCTCAAGACTGTATTTACGGTCGAGTGAGTGTAGTACATACCAAAAAGCTGTTGGAACCGCGATCGATCGCAGTTCTAACGTTATCCACTACTGTCGTTCACAAGCAAATGGAAAATGAATGGCACTACTTACTGTAATAGTATCATGTACTAGTAGTAGGTAGTTTTTCATTGGTGTGTATCTCGTGTAACCACCGTGGCAGCAGTACAGTAGTACAGTGTTGTATGATGGAGACACCCAACACATACTAAGTAGTTGGCCTTGGGCTATAAATACAACCGAGCAACGGCTTCAAGCTGGTAGTCGTGACCACCTAACGTCGATGCCGACACCACCAGCGCGTTCGTTGTGGAACGGGTCGTCTTGGCTGGTTTTGTTGGTCCTCGTGGTGCTTGGGGGCGTCGACGCCGACGTCGTCGCATGCACCGGCACCATGTGCTCGTGCTCAGGGGCGTTCGCGTGCAGCTACGACACGACCGCGTCCGTGTGCCAGTGCACGTTTCCCCAGGCTATCACGATCGGGCTGGTCGCGGCTGTGCTCGTGTTCGGCGCTGTCTGGTACGTCCGCGCGTACAAGATGCGCAAGCGCAAGGAAACGCTGCGCAAGGCCAAAAGCACAGCCAAGATGGTTCAGATCAGCCAGACTGGGCGGCAAGCCCAGCAAGAGATCAACCCCGCGTCCAAGTGGCACATGGCAGGCCCCCCGCCCCAGAATTTCAATAGCATCGCCCCCCAGTAGCCCCCTCTTGTACATGCATATATATCAAATAAAGTATCGTCGACTTGGCACTGTATTCTTGTGGCTACGGGATGGATGCCCATGAGAGTCAGAGGGTAGTTGTTGAAGGGGTAGGGGGGGCTTGCATATGCTCTTGTTTGGGAGGCAGATATCCGAACAGAACTAAGTCCCATGATGTCCCCCCTTGCATTGTACAACTCATTCAACCTTGTGGGGGTTGGTTTCTCAGCGTCTACTGGTAGCTAGCGGCCCCCGTAATGTAACATCGGCAACCAACCATATCCATATATGTTTGCACGACCCAACAAGCTAATCTTTGCCCATCCAATGCGACAGAGTGCTTGCTGTTTTACAGTTATATTCTACGAAGCAGCCAAGATTCCAACTAGTATAAGCCAAGGTTGTCCTTGTTACAGTATTATACCTCTCCAGCACGCAACATAAGACCATTCGGTCCTATCATACCACAACGTTTTCCAACGTTGCCCCCACGGTATACGACTATGGGGTTTGCTTTTTACAGGCTATAAAACTGGGTGTACCTCAAGTGTTAAGGTTTTATCAAACTACTATGGACGTGTTGGTGGAATCTCATCCAAGACTGGCGGACGAGCGAAGTCGTGGCAACACTTGGTCAGTTTTTTCACTTCGAATCTCGTCAAGGTTCGTCGTCAACGAGGGCGGCTGCGACGTGGGGGTGAGTCCGCCGTGAGCTTTGAGGGCCATCGCCATCGCATAATCGTGGGCCGTGTCGTCGGCATGCAAAGACTCGAGCTGGACGTCAGCGTACGCCCCAGCCGCAAATGCCCACCCGCTGAAATAGGTGACATCGTTTTCGATCATGACTGCTTTCAAATGGGCAGGCTCATGGGGCGACGCCGCCGACGTCGTGGGTACGTCCAGCATGTCATTGTTGAGCAACGCAGGGGCGGTGTCATTGTTGGTGCAGTGGCTCATGGCCACGGCCATCGCGACACTTGCCCCAGACGAATTGTATATCAAAAGAGATGTCTGGTTGTTGTGCAAGTGGAGCAGCACGGCCAGGGCTGCTTTGGCGCACTGGACGATCCATTTGGAAGGCCCGTACCACGTCGATCCGACATTCGTCAACGGCCCAAGAGGAGACGTCATGTCCAGAGCCAACTCGGTCGCGATACCTGTGACATCGTGGACGCTACTCGGTTCGGCGTTGTCTGGTGCAGGGCCGTATACTGGCGTGGGGGGGCGCCACGTGGAAAAGCCAGGAGTGACGAACGACGACACATCCGTGCGTAGCAGCCACATGTACGAGTGCAGTTCGGTCAGGTCGAGTTGAATCAAATGCATGGCGTGGGCCATCTGCGACGACGTTCCGCTTGCCACATCGTCGTCGCGTGTCACATGGGATGACGACGACGACGACACTTGAACGCAAAAGCTCTTGTACTCGTTGGTCGTGCGATACATTCCCGTACACCCAAGTGCGTGGAGCTCGGGCAGTGCTGGGCCATCTGTGACAACGACCAGATCCGTGCGCCACAGCGTTGGTTCAGACTTGAGCATGTATTTCCAGCTCTGATGGAGCGATCGAAAGTGGCTAATGGCAGCTTCGCTATGCGACGACGTTATGCACACGACGATCGCTCGAACAAACACTTGGCCTTGCTGTGAATCTGGCGCGTAGCTGACTGGCACGAGTGTCGGCTCGGGGGTTTCCTGCGAATCCAGTGCCATGTACATGGCATAATCGCTCACTTTGGTCACGTCGAGCTTGTCGATATCTTCCGCCGCGTACTCGCCATCTTCGAATGCAAACTTGGAGAATCGTCCTCGATTCTGCCATGTATGAAGGTGCGCATGGGTAGTGACTGGCTCGTTCGAGGCTGTGGGGAAGTCGAGCATGTTGTCATCCTTCTCGGCTAGCGACTCAAATGTACAATGGTTGATTGCCACGTGGCCAGCGTACAGCGTTAGCACGCCATAGTGCCACTCTGGCCAGCCTTTCGTGCCATATGCTGGGCTTTTTTCTTGAGCTGTAAACTCGTGCTCGTGGAGGTACTTCATCATGTACACAGTCAAGTTGGCGCAGGCTTGGATGAGGCGTGTAGGGCCAAACCAGGTCGACCCGACTGAATGCATGCCGGCTACATGGAGGTTCAAGTCGCTGGCAATGCGATCCAACCTGTGGATATTGGTGGGGGTCTGGTACCCGCCGCCGCCGACAACCATCTTGGCTGGGCGCCACGTCGCGAACGTCGGCGTGAGGAACACGTCAATGTCGGTGCGCAGCAGCCAATCGTATTGGTCTAGCACAGGCGTTGAATGTGCGACGATGTTGATGCTGTCGCCAAATCGATAGTCGAAATCTTCCTTGGAATAGAGCAGCTTGTAGTCTTGAACCAGTACACATGCATTGGGCGATTCTCGCGACGCTCGCGGCTTGGTCGTGCATCCAAACGCGCGTAGGTCTTTGATGATCCCATCCGAAACAACGACGAGATCTGTGCGATACAGTGCCGGTTCCGACTTTTGCATCTCGAGCCAACTCCGTCGCAGCCAGCGAAACTGCTTGACAAACACATCTTCCCGAGTCTTACGTGGAATAAACACCACGGCCGCCCGGACAAATGAATCATCGGCGTCCACTGTCGAGGAAGTGGCCATCATGGGCGGTGGCGGCGCGGTTTCCTGCGAATCCAGCGCCATATACATGGCATAATCGGCGACGGTCGCAATGTCGAGCGCGCTCTTGTTTTCAGACGAGTACCCGCCACTCATAAACACAAACTTGGAGAACCGCCGGTCGTTCTGCCACGTGTGCAGGTGCGCATGTTGTGCCACTGCGTCGGTGGACGTTGTCGCATAATCCAAGTTCACATCGTCTTTGACAACCCCCGCATCTTTGGTGCAGTGGTTGATTGCAATGTGCCCTGCGTACAACGTCAGCACGCCGTGATGCCACTCGGGCCAGCCTTGGATCCCATATTCGTCGCTCTTCTCTTGAGCTGTAAACTCATGCTCATGCAGGTATTGCATCGTGGTCACCGCCAGCTGCGCGCACGTGCGCACGAGGTCGGCGGGGCCGTACCAGGTCGAGCCAATGTTGTTGAGGTGGCTATCGTGGAGCCCCAAGTCGCCGCTGATCCGCGCGAGTCTAGCCGCGTTGGTCTCTGAAAACGAATACCCCCCCATACCCACTGTCATCTTCAGAGGTTGCCACGTTGAAAACGCTGGCGTCAAGAACGTATCGAGGTCAGTGCGCAGCAGCCAATCATAGTGCGCCATTTCAGGAATGTCGGTCACGGCCAAAACGTTGATCGAGTCCCCAAACGCATAGTCAAATGCGTCGGTTTTGAGCCGAGTGTAGGTCGGAATGACCACACAAGCATTGGCCGACTCGCGCGACGTCCGCACGTTCGCAGCAGAGCAATTCAGCGCCGCCAGCTCCGGCACGGGACCGCTCACGTATACGACGATGTCCGTCCGCCACGTCATGGGCTCGGTCAGTGCCATGTGCTGCCAGCTGCGACGAAACCAGCGAAGTTGCTGGACGAACCGCGCGCCTTCGCCCCCCGTTGGGATAAATACCACCGCGGCCCGGACAAACCATGGCGGGGGGGGACTAGTACTAGTAGTACTACTAGTAGTAGTACTAGTTGTCGTCGTCGTACTAGTACTAGTCGTCGTTGGAACCGTAGTGGGAGTTGTTGAAGTAGTAGTCGTAGTAGTAGTGGCCAGGGCAGCAGTTACTGGTGTTGAGGTCAAGTCCACCGATACATTTGCAAGTGCGTGGCGTCCTTGTACAGCCATGTACTGGACATAGTCATGGACAACATCCTTCTTCTGCCATGACATACTCGTGTCGGGGGCTGCCGCGTACAAGGCGGCCGCTTCGTCGGCAGGGACGACCACATGGGCATGGTCGGCTGTCGAGTCGCCAGAGGTGGAAGGTACGTCGAGCATGTCGTCGCGCACGTCGACGGTGAACCCGACGGTGCAGTTGGCCAGGGCGAAGTGCGCGCCAAACAGCCGAAGAATACGCCCCGAGTCGTCGAGATGCGGCGTCAGGTCTGCATGTTGGACGACGGAGGACGTCATGACGTGGACGGCTTGCGCAGCGCAGGCTTGAATCAGCTTGGTCGGGCCATACCACGTCGCGCCGACGTGCGGAGGGGCGGGTCGATGGACCAGGCGCGCCAACACGGCCTCGGACCCGGACGGGTACAATCCGCGACTCACGGCCATCGCCGACGGCTTCCACGTGGCAAACGCACGCGTGACGAACGCATGCATGTCCGTGCGCAGGATCCATTGGTACGCGTTCATGCGCGGCATGGCGGCAACGTGGATAGAATCGACCAAGCGGGCGGATGGAGTGCTCGGGGCGATGGGAACGTACGACGGGACGACCACGCACCGATTCGGCTCGTCGTTGGACCGTCGACGCGTTGTGGTGCACCCGAACGTGTCCAAGACAGACAGCAGAGGAGATGCAGGGGTGTTGGGGTGGGCGGCAGGCGCGGATGTGTACACGACGAGGTCCGTCCGCCATTTCGACGGTTCGTGGTCCAACATATCCAACCAACTCGCGCGCAGCCCGAGGAATGCCGGGAGAAGCTCGGCTTGCTTGTCGTGGGGAAAGTAGACGACGATGGCTCGTCGGAAGGACGATTCTGTGTGCCCGTTGGGTGCGGTGTTGGGGCTCATGGAGGTGTCGTCGTCGCCCTCAGTGTCGACGCCGCGTTCCATCGTCATGTGGAAGATCTGCCCGTGCATGTCTTCGAACTTGACGCCAAAGTACCATGAAAGCACGATGAACTGGACGGCGAAGACGAGCAAGATGGTCCCAAGAAGCCGCGGCAGATTCCGCGCGCGATGCTCCAGCACCATGGCGATGATATATATATGTGAGGTCACCAAAAGATCAGATGTACTAGATAAGGTAATTCTAATTCCACGTGGAAGAAGTGAAATTGCTGACCAAACATACCTTTTATTGTACCGTCTAGTTTAATTCGAATCGGACATTTGGATGAGTCGGACACCTCCATCAAATTATATATTTGTGCGAGTATAGATTCATACAGAAAATCTCTCGTGCAAAAATGACTTGTCACATTTAATATACTATATAGTATACCTCTTGACTGCGAGCAGTAGAGTGTAGGGGTAGATTGATACAGTAACGGTAGAACTTCGAGTATTGAACATGCCATTATGAAACGACTTTAACTTAGAATGCGCAGTACACGCACTACTGTAACATATGCAGTAGTAGCATGAAGTGATGACATTAGTTTTTGAGGATGGCGTCTAACTGTTTTACTACTCTGTCCAACAAGAATTGTCATATTGTATTTGGTTCAAGTCCTAGACGTATGAAAAAATCAAAATTTCATTTCATAAATGTACGATTCTGATTGGTGCAAATCGTTGATTTTGATTCACATTTCTACTGGCAGACTGTTTAACTGAAAATATCGATATCGTTCAAACAATATGGGGTGACAAACTTTGTTATCATAGATTTTAGAAACACCCGCTAGCCTCGCAAAATCCACGTTAACATCGTTAAAACCGTGCATTCATGTTGCTATTGACTTCGTGTTTACAATGACAGCAGCTGAGCACCCTACACACCTCGTATAGGCGGTGGAATCTCATTCTCAAGGGAAATTAGACCATTCAATGTGTGGAGCTGTATATCCTGAGGTCAAACGAATTTGAATGGGGAAACTTGTGTCGCGTCTAAGTGAATGATAGCTACTACTAGTACTGGTTTCACTCGTCTCAGAACCGCAAACAGCGTATTTGTGAGAACAATTATGTGGAGGTGAGGCTCCGATGTATCTTAATTATATTATCCATCTGGTGAGACATGCTCATACTTAAATCAATTTAATCAGTCAAAAGAGGGACATTTATGGCCAAAAAGTAAATGTGACCATTCTTGTTCGACAGAGTACAGTAGTATCAAACTTTGCTCAGCTCGATGTTTCCAAACTACCGTACGATGAATGAGTATACCAAGTCAGTCCTAGTAAGTATACTTCTTGGATTTCTTCCAACTAGACCTATAACCTGGATCGAGTACTGTACAATAAAACTACAAGCATGTGTAGCAATCAGTAGAGGAGGAGAACTTGTGGGTATGAAGTCTTGTCGTCCTGATAAATAATCGCGCGATTGAAGAATCATTCATCCCATATCTCGATGATAACTGTAGGATGCAGCTTTCATTGGACCATTGACCTTACCTTTGTGTACTACTAGTAGTACAGAGTTAAGTAGTATGTTATGTTTGTATACATCGCAATATTAATATAACAGGAATACAAGTTCTTTAACAGTAACAATTGGTACACATGATGTATATGAGGGTGAACACAAGCATCCATTATTAACAATACATACTATTAATAGTACTAATTTTTGGTATGTCCGGAGCGAAAACAAGAATGAAGTGTCTTGTGTCTTAGGTCTGTTTATACGGAATACATGATATGGCCGTCCGACTCGAATTATACTAGACGGTAACCATGTGTGGTGCTTTGTAGTGTGGTACACCAACATTCATTAGTACGCAAATTGTTTTATCGAGTACCGGTCCATCTGAGCTGGATTGGAACTGGGGGCCGCCGTGGATTGTGGGGAATTTCCTACTCGTGGTGGAATTTAATGCTGCCAAAGGGAAAATGACTGGTGGAATCAGTCAGTACACTCAGGGAAAACTCCCAATGGTCAACCCTTGGGACATATTTCTCACCAATCAGCGCATGCCAACAACATCGCCACAACACCAATACAAGTACCGTAATGTGCATGCGATTGATGTGTCTCACTCACACACACAGCCATGTTCCAGCTAACGTTACAGTATTACTTTATAATAATAAGAATGAGTGCTCTTTACCAGCTTTGGATATATCAATACTCGTACTAGTGTGGTACATACTCACAGTCAAGTCAGTCAAGTCAGTAGAGTACACTTCAAGGTAAAACCTGGAATGAAAGCCAAGGCTCCATCATTCCAAACCTGTCTCACATCCGTGCTCTGTAGCCTGAAGCGAATCTAAAGGATCTGGTACTACTACCATAGTACCACGAAAAGATAAATAGAAAATACTTGTAACGTTAGTACACACCTTTTAGAGTCTATAACTTCTCTCAAGAATATCCTACTTCTGGCAAGAATTTACAACTTCTGGCAAGAATATACCGATACAAGTTCAGTACTATACGTTACTGCCAAGTTGAACCGTATGCCAGTACTATCGATGAATATGATCAATCACAGAATTGTACTAGCCCTACCCTTAACGGACTTTGATTGGTCAAAATGGTGTAGGATAAGTTTCTACTACAATATGATAGGTAGAAATAGGTCATAGAGACGATTCATTGGCCAAATTTAGAGCATACAAATACGAAGTGAGGTCGGAATATTGATCATATCCATCAGTACTGTACAGTGACTTCGCTATTAATACTACGTAGTAGCTATTATTGTGCTTTTCACTCGTTTTGGCTACATATTCACACCATAAACCTGGGTGTTTGTTACATCCACCCCAGTGTTTTAGATACCGGAACATGTATTCCAAACAGTGATTAAAAATAGGATCACGTTTCGTTACAGAATGTAATTATAGGGAGGTGATTTATGCAACTCCTCTCTTTTGCACACTACCGGTAGTACAATTATTAATAGTTACGACATTTCTTTCGCTGGGTCAGTACATGAGTCGAGAGTACTCATTCTCGTAGTACCGGTACAATCTCATGTCCAGATTGACCAGTTCTTTTGGCTCACTTAGGAGCGCGTCTACTTATAGATCACTTTACACCTGATCTAAAAAGGACAAGAACACACCGATGGTCGCTGGTTCAGTCCCAGGTTTCCTCAGGTCCTTGGCATCGACACCATGAAGCACCCTCCCCTTTCACTACATGCATGTCGCAATTCTCAGAAAATTCGAAGCTGCGCCTACCGGTAGTTGTTAAAAAATGCAGATATTATAATACGGGTACTATTTAGAGTACCTAATTTTATCCAATCATCTTCGTTTGATGATTGTGATTGGCTGCCAACTGGGCGGAAATTACATGAATCACCTTACTGTTACGAAGTGTTCGGATAACATCCCTGCCTTAAAGCTTGGACGGTTTTTCACAGACCAGCCCCTAATAACGTTAACGTTAGTAGGAGATTGCAGAAACAACATTTTGTAAGCTATTATACGTATATTTCGGTTTCCATGTTGTGTACTACACGAATGATCATCGCAGACTCCACCGACTCTTCTCGCAATGCAACGCAATGCACAGTGGACATGCAAAAGTAAATTGACTAACGTTAGCTTACATTTCGAGATCTAATGTCACTATTAATAACTAAAGTAACGTTAGCCAATGCTAGTACTAGTCGTTGAGATATGTGTATCAACCACTGATCACGGTCAAGGGTCGTCGAGGTCTGCAGCGCTGCGGCCGCAGCGCTAGCTTTATAACCCTATGTAGCTTTATACAACATACACCTTACTTGCTACAAGTACAACGAGTGTAACTCAAAAGCGATAACCCACTCTCACCTCGTCGTCAATCAGGGCTAAACTGTACTACTGTATTAATAGTTCCCGATAAAAGTTATCGCTCGCATGTCAGATAATTACAACTTCCTCCGTTCCCGAATTAAGTTTCTACTACAATGTGATAGGTAGAAATAGGTCATAGAGATGATTCATTGGCCAAATTTAGAGCATACAAATACGAAGTGAGGTCGGAATATTGATCATATTCATCAGTACTGTACAGTGACTTCGCTATTAATACTAGTAGCTATTATTGTGCTTTTCACTCGTTTTGGCTACAGTCAACGACGGATTTTAAGCCACATTTTGAATCGAAGTAAATTCATAATTTTCAACTCTGATTGGCCTATAGACTTCGAAATTCGATTTCAATAACAAATCAAACCAACTGATAAAAGTATCCACTGCATTCCACGAGAATACCGTTACGTATTTTTAATATAAAATAAGGATGTCATAATTTAAAAAGATAACATCGAAATATAGCATCAAGTTAACATAAGTGAACATCAATGTTTGTCATAATTTATGACAATGTTAACTATCGAGAAAGTACATGACTTTTGTCGTTGAATTGCTCAGGAACGGCTTGTCTGGGCGTGATATATTTAATGTGAAAACTGAAGAGATGGCTGCGGGCTATATAACGAGACGTGATGTGTGGCGATTGCACATATTTAGCATGCGTGAAGTGACCTCAAACATGCCAAAAAACTGAAATGTAGCTTACTTTGGGTGTGATTATATACCGCAATAAGCATCGTAAGACCGACCAAGCCGCTTCATTACATAGTATCAATGCTGCTGTACATGCTAGCTACCATGTTCTTGAGTTGATCGGTGATTTCTGAGCCACGAAGCAGCACGTTAATGACGCATTTTGGCGAAAACTTCAAATATAGCGTGAAAGATGACAAACAATTATTGTCATCTTGAGCTATAATTTATAGCATACATTGATATGTTATGTAGACCTTTTTCGTCGCCCACGACATTTCAATCCGACAACGCTATGATTGGCTGGAACAGTGTTTGAATGATGCATCCTGATTGGTTGAATAAATGGAATATGATGTGAGAGAAATTGGAGTCTCATTATACCCCGTCCCTGGTCGTCCCCGGTTGTCCCTGGTCATCCCTGCTCGTCCCTGCTATGGCCACCTCAGAAACAAAAGACAAAGTCAACAACATGGCATTACAATCTTCCCTCACGCTTCCTCTTGCACACCTCGATCAAGGTATTGCTATACGAGCTAGTGTGTCCTGCACTCAAACATCTCAAAACTAACATACTTTGAGAAGGCCAGCGACAATGTCAAGCGCTCCGAGTACTTGCGGCGGTCGGCCCGAATCATTTGCCTGTTGAACGATCGCAGGGGCTGAAACAGGCCCACATGCGGGTCCCCGGTAAAACATTGGTTCCATGCATCTTGAGCTGAACGTGCAGTAGGAACGATGACATGCGAAACGAACACGTCCAGTGTCGTCTGTCGTTGGCTCTTCGCGGACGCCGCCACAGGCACCGCACGAGAGACGCTGTCCTGAACACCGACAACAG